>NC_047109.1:1991984-2099615 GCF_902500255.1 Thalassophryne amazonica | reverse complement strand
AAAGAGAGAGAGATGTGGAGACAAAGAAAAAGAGAGACAGCGAGAAAGTGAAAGCGTGAGAGAGTGAGGGAGAAAGAAAAGAGAGAGACAGAGGAGGAGAGAAAGAAAAAGAGAGAGAGAGGGGGAGAGAAAGAAAAAGAGAGAGCAACAGGGGAGACTAAGAAAAAGAGAGAGCGAGAAAGTGAAAGCGTGAGAGAGTGAGGGAGAAAGAAAAAGAGAGACAGAGGAGGAGAGAAAGAAAAAGAGAGAGGGGGAGAGAAAGAAAAAGAGAGGGAGTCAGAGGGGGAGAGAAAGAAAAAGAGAGAGAGACGTGGGAAAGAAAGAAAAAGAGAGAGACAAAGGGGGAGAGAAAGAAAAAGAGAGAGACAAAGGGGGAGAGAAAGAAAAAGAGAGGGAGTCAGAGGGGGAGAGAAAGAAAAACAGAGAGAGATGTGGGAAAGAAAGAAAAAGAAAGAGACAAAGGGGGAGAGAAAGAAAAAGAGAGAAACAGAGGGGGAGACAAAAGAAAAGAGAGAGATGGAGAGAGAAAGAAAAAGAGAGAGAGACGGGGAGAGAAAGAAAAAGAGACAGCGAGAAAGTGAAAGCGTGAGAGAGTGAGGGAGAAAGAAAAAGAGAGAGACAGAGGGGGAGAGAAAGAAAAAGAGAGAGAGAGGGGGAGAGAAAGAAAAAGAGAGAGACAGAGGGGGAGAGAAAGAAAATTAGGTTGACAGAGGGGGAGAGAAAGAAAAAGAGATGTGGAGAAAGAAAAAGAGAGAGAGAGGGGGAGAGAAAGAAAGAGAGAGAGATGTGGAGAGAAAGAAAAAGAGAGAGAGGGGGAGAGAAAGAAAGAGAGAGAGATGTGGAGAGAAAGAAAAAGAGAAAGAGACAGAGGGGGAGAGAAAGAAAAAGAGAGAGACGGGGAGAGAAAGAAAAAGAGAGAGACAGAGGGGGAGAGAAAGAAAAAGAGAGAGAGACAGAGGGGGAGATAAAGAAAATTAGGGTGACAGAGGGGGAGAGAAAGAAAAAGAGAGAGATGTGGAGAGAAAGAAAAAGAGAGAGACAGAGGGGGAGAGAAAGAAAAAGACAGAGACAGAGGGGGAGAGAAAGAAGAAGAGAGAGACAGCGAGAAAGTGAAAGAGTGAGAGAGTGAGGGAGAAAGAAAAAGAGAGAGAGACAGAGGGGGAGAGAAAGAAAAAGAGAGAGAGAGATGGGGAGAGAAAGAAAAAGAGAGAGCGACAGAGGGGGAGAGAAAGAAAAAGAGAGAGAGATGGGGAGAGAAAGAAAAAGAGAGAGAGACAGAGGGGGAGAGAAAGAAAAAGAGAGAGAGAGGGGGAGAGAAAGAAAAAGAGAGAGACAGAGGGGGAGAGAAAGAAAAAGAGGGAGACAGAGGGGGAGAGAAAGAAAAAGAGAGAGAGACAGAGGGGGAGAGAAAGAAAAAGAGGAAGACAGAGGGGGAGAGAAAGAAAAAGAGAGAAACAGAGGGAGGAAGAGAGAACGAGACCGAGAGCTTTTTTTTTTAAGTCTATAAAAATAAGGCTATAAAATTCGAATAAAAAATAAAAATACTTAATTCTTTCACCAAAATATCAAATCTAGTCTTTCATCTTACGTACACCTTCTGACAAATTTTAGCAGAACTTTCAGGTCTCCTTTTTAATAAAATCCTCATGTAAAATCAATAATAATGATAATATTAAAGCAGAGCTCTGGTATCGGATCGGAAAAGTATCTGTATCAGCAGATATTCAAATTCAGGTATTGTGATCAGATCAGAAGTGGATAAATTGTGGCTCGCTGTATCCCTAATATTGTTCATTGTTATAAAGTTGAAAGAACTCAGCAGAGGGGAATATACTTTATTAAGCAAGTGTGCAGATAGTAGGAGCCCTATATATATATATACAGTGTGGAAAATAAGTACGAGGTCTGTTAGAAAAGTATCGGACCTTTTTATTTTTTTCAAAAACCATATGGATTTGAATCACGTGTGATTGCATCAGCCAAGCTTGAACCTTCGTGCGCATACGTGAGTGTTTTCACTCCTGTCGGTTGCGTCATTCGCCTGTGAGCAGGCTTTGTGTGAGCAGTGGTCCACCCCTCTCGTCGTTTTTTATTGCGAATAAATGTCTGAACGATTTGGATCTTTGCTGCATCAGTTTTTTTCCAGAAACTGTGAGAGACCTCCAGGTGGACACCGTTCGGAAAATTAATATGGCTTTCAGGGACGATTTTATGGGGATTACGCAGATTAAGGAGTGATCCAGATGGTTTAAAGACCGCCCACAACTGCTGAGAGCGAGCCGCGCTCCGAGCGCCCATCGACAGGCTCAAACCCTACTGAAACAACCAGATCATTTCCAACGTGAAGGCTTTGTTGATCCGGGACGTCATCTGACTTTCACAAAAAGGCAGAAGGCGTGGACATCAGCACTTTTTCGGCACATTCCACTGTTACAGGAGTTTTTTTCATGGAAAGAAAAGCGGAGGGACGCGCCACGAAGCCGTTCATTACGCGGCACAAAACCACCTCCGTGTTGGTCTCACAGGACGGCTTTCAGGTGGCTTTCAGAAGGCTGTCGGTTGCTTTTCAGTCGTGTGATTATCCGAGAAATTGAGCATGAGCTGGACATGCCCCAACATGTCCTGTGAGGCTTCATCACGGTGTTGCTTTGCGCCATGCGGCTCCACCGCAACGCGCGGCACTCCGCTCCTCTTTCCATGACAAAAACTCCTGTCACAGTGGAATGTGCCGTTCATTTCTAAACTGGACGCTGTCTTGATCCGATATGTCGTCTGACTAGCACAGGAATTGTGAAAAGACGTGGACATCAGCACTTTTTCGTCACATTGAGACAGACGTGCGGAGTTCCGCGCGTCACGGTGGAGCCGCATGGCGCAAAGCAACGCCGTGATGAAGCAGCTGTGGGCGGTCTTTAAACCGTCTGGATCACTCCTTAATCTGTTTAATCCCCATAAAATCGTCCCTGAAAGCCATATTAATTTTTCGAACGGTGTCCACCTGGAGGTCTCTCAGTTTCTGGAAAAAAATTGATGCAGCAAAGCTCCAAATCGTTCAGACATTTATTCGCAATAAAAAAACGATGAGAGCGGAGGACCACTGCTCACACAAAGCCTGCTCACAGGCGAATGACGCAACCGACAGGCGTGAAAAAACTCACGCATGCGCACGAAGGTTCAAGCTTGGCTGATGCAATCACACGCGATTCAAATCCATATGGTTTTTGAAAAAATAAAAAGGTCAGATACTTTTCTAACAGACCTCGTATTTGACCCCTTGTCAGTTTTGCAGGTTTTCCTACCTACAAAGAATGTAGAGGTCTGTAATTTTTATCGTAGGTACATTTCAACTGTGAGAGACAGAATCTAAAAAAAAAAAAAAAAAAAGTCCAGAAAATCACATTGTATGATTTTTAAATAATTAAGTTGCATTTTATTGCATAAAATAAGTATTTGAACACCTACCAACCAGCAAGAATTCTGTCTCTCACATACCTGTTAATTTTTCTTTAAGAAGCCCTCTTATTCTGCACTCTTTACCTGTATTAACTGCACCTGTTTGAACTTGTTACCTGTATAAAAGACACCTGTTCACACAATCAATCATTCACACTCCAACCTGTCCAGCATAGCCAAGACCAAAACAGCTGTCTAAGACATCAGGGACAAAACTGTAGACCTGCACTTGGCTGGGATTGACAACAGGCAAGCAGCTTGGTAGAAGACAACTGTTATGATTATTTATTAGAAAGTGGAAGAAACACAAGATGACTGTCAATCTCCCTCAGTCTGGGATTCCATACAAGATCTCACTTTGTGGGGTAAGGATGATTCTGAGAAAGCTCAGAACTACACAGGAGGACCTGGTCAGTGACCTGAAGAGAGCTGGGACCACAGTCACAAAGATTACATTAGTAACACATGATGCTGTCATGGTTTAAAATCCTGCAGGGCAGCAAGGTCGACTCGCAGGAGCGTGTGTATGTATATACACACACACACACACACACACACACACACACACACACACACACACACACACACACACACACACACACACACACACACACACACACACACACACACACACATATACTCAACAAAAATATAAACGAAACACTTTTGGTTTTGCTCCCATTTTGTATGAGATGAACTCAAAGATCTAAAACTTTTTCCACATACACAATATCACCATTTCCCTCAAATATTGTTCACAAACCAGTCTAAATCTGTGATAGTGAGCACTTCTCCTTTGCTGAGATAATCCATCCCACCTCACAGGTGTGCCATACAAAGATGCTGATTAGACACCATGATTAGTGCACAGGTGTGCCTTAGACTGCCCACAATAAAAGGCCACTCTGAAAGGTGCAGTTTTGTTTTATTGGGGGGGGATACCAGTCAGTATCTGGTGTGACCACCATTTGCCTCATGCAGTGCAACACATCTCCTTCGCATCATCCGTGAAGAGAACACCTCTCCAACGTGCCAAACGCCAGCGAATGTGAGCATTTGCCCACTCAGGTCGGTTACGACGACAAACTGGAGTCAGGTCGAGACCCCGATGAGGACGACGAGCATGCAGATGAGCTTCCCTGAGACGGTTTCTGACAGTTTGTGCAGAAATCCTTTGGTTATGCAAACCGATTGTTTCAGCAGCTGTCCGAGTGGCTGGTCTCAGACGATCTTGGAGGTGAACATGCTGGATGTGGAGGTCCTGGGCTGGTGTGGTTACACGTGGTCTGCGGTTGTGAGGCTGGTTGGATGTACTGCCAAATTCTCTGAAACGCCTTTGGAGACGGCTTATGGTAGAGAAATGAACATTCAATACACGAGCAACAGCTCTGGTTGACATTCCTGCTGTCAGCATGCCAATTGCACGCTCCCTCAAATCTTGCGACATCTGTGGCATTGTGCTGTGTGATAAAACTGCACCTTTCAGAGTGGCCTTTTATTGTGGGCAGTCTAAGGCACACCTGTGCACTAATCATGGTGTCTAATCAGCATCTTGATATGGCGCACCTGTGAGGTGGGATGGATTATCTCAGCAAAGGAGAAGTGCTCACTATCACAGATTTAGACTGGTTTGTGAACAATATTTGAGGGAAATGGTGATATTGTGTATGTGGAAAAAGTTTTAGATCTTTGAGTTCATCTCATACAAAATGGGAGCAAAACCAAAAGTGTTGCGTTTATATTTTTGTTGAGTGTATATATATACATACACACACATATATACCTCCAAGATGGCGGCGCGCGCAGACGCAGCGGCTTACAGCTCTCCCTATTTGTGCACCTTTTTGTGTCTTTTGTGTGTTGTTTTGGAATCTTGTACGTCGCTTACGGACTTTTACAAACAGTACGACCGGGTGGACTTAATAAACATCGGTTTTCAACAGAAAACTACCATCTGGCGACTTTCAGCAAACTCACAACATCCCAGACGAGACAGCGAGACCAGCGGGATCTCCATGCATTGTTATCGGGGCCGGCAAGCGACGCAGGCGGCGTCACGAGAGAAAGCAAAAACGGGGCTGCAGGGCTGGACTGCTGCATAAACTAAGGAAACAGCCACTCAAACCACCACTGCCAAGCCTTTATCTCTCAAATGCCAGATCCTTGGTACACAAAACGGACGATTTGGAACTACAGCTAGCTGGGAATCGCTACATTCAAGAGTGCTGCGCACTTATAATCACAGAGACATGGCTACATGCACAAATCCCCGATGCTTCCGCGCAGCTAGCAGGCCGCACGCTACACAGATGGGACAGGAACAGCGACTCAGGGAAAAAGAGAGGTGGGGGCCTCTGCATCTACATACATGAAGGTTGGTGCAATAATAGTACTGTTCTGGTCAGACACTGTTCTCCTGACTTAGAGTTTATGTCAGTAAGATGCAGACCATTCTACCTGCCTAGAGAGCTAGCTGCTGTGGTCATTACGGCAGTCTACATACCACCGGATGCTAATGTAAACATAGCTCTCTCCCTGCTGCTAAACGCCATAAACAAACAACAGAATGCCTATCCAAACAGCGTTCACATCATTGCGGGTGACTTTAATAAGGCAAATCTTAAAACTGTTTTACCAAAATTTCACCAACACGTGAAATGCCCTACAAGAGGGGAAAACACTCTGGACCATGTTTATACCAACATCAAGAGAGCATACAGAGCCATACCCCTCCCCCACCTGGGCCAGTCAGATCACCTCTCCCTGTTTCTCACCCCCGCTTACACCCCCATCAACCGACAAACAAAGCCTAAACGGCTGACCATTAACACCTGGCCTGATGCTGCCCTCACCCGTCTGCAGGACTGCTTTGACCAGACACAGCGGGAAGCCTTTTACCATGAAGACTTGGCTACATTCACAGACACAGTACTGTCCTACATCAAGTACTGCATTGAAATGGTTACTGTGGAAAAGAACATTCTGGTGTTTCCAAACCAAAAACCATGGATAACTAGCCAGGTCCGCACGCTCCTCCGGGACCAGGATGCAGGCCTTCAGATCGGGAGACAGAGCACTCTACAACACCACCCATGCTGACCTGAGGAGAGGCATCAAGACCGCCAAAGCGGAGCATAAGAGCAGGATAGAGGACCAGCTTAACAACCCCCGACAGGTGTGGCAGGGCATACAGTCAATCACCAATTACAGAGGCTGTGCTGCGACACCAGGGAACTCAGATCTGGCACTAGCAGAGGAACTGAACAGCTTCTATGCCCGTTTTGAGTCTCAGGCACGGCACTCAACCACAACACCCCAACTCCCACTACAACCCATTCCAGCCTCCAGTTCCCCCCCACTTACTCTAGCGGCTGAGGACGTGAGACGAGTGCTCCGGGATGTGAACCCCAGGAAGGCTTCAGGCCCGGATGGAGTACCAGGGAAGGTGCTCAAGGCATGTGCTGACCAGCTAGCACAGGTCTTCACTGTCATTTTCAACCTGTCACTAGAACATGCCCTCATCCCAGCCTGCTTAAAATCCGCTACTATCATCCCAGTTCCCAAAAAATCACCCACAACCAGCCTCAATGACTTCCGCCCGGTAGCACTCACCCCAGTCATCACCAAGTGCTTTGAGAAACTGGTTCTAAGACACATCAAAGCTTGTCTCTCCCCTACCCTGGTCCAGCATCAGTTCGCATACCGGTCTAACAGATCCACAGAAGATGCAACAACTACTTCACTCAGGATTGACTCACCTGGAGAAACAAGGGAGCTATGTCAGGATGCTCTTCATTGACTATAGCTCAGCTTTTAATACCATAATACCGGACATCCTTATCCCCAAGTTATCCAACCTGGGGATCCCACTGCCCACCTGCTCCTGGATCAAAGACTTCCTGGTCAACCGACCACAGCAGGTGAAGCTTGGTCCTCACTTCTCCTCCTTCCGTACTCTCAGTACCTGCTCCCCCCAGGGCTGTGTGCTGAGCCCACTTCTCTACTCGCTCTACACATCTGACTGCACCCCCACCCACTCGGAGAACATCATCGTTAAATTTGCCGATGACACAACAGTGGTGGGGCTGATAACAGGGGGAAACGAAGCGGCCTACAGAGATGAGGTCCAAAAACTGGTCGAGTGGAGTGCAGCCAACAACTTGGCACTAAACATCACAAAGACTAAGGAACTCATCCTGGACTTCCATCGAAAGAAAACTGCCCCTGCCCCACTGTACATCAATGGCGAATGCGTGGAGTGAGTGGAGTCCTTCAAGTTCCTAGGGGTTCACATCTCTGCTGACCTCTCCTGGTCAGTCAACACCGCAGCACTGGTCAAGAAGGCCCAGCAGCGACTACACGTCTTGAGGGTGCTTAGGAAAGAGCAATTAAGCACACCCCTGCTGGTGACCTTCTATCGCTCCACTATAGAGAGCCTGCTGACCTACGCAATGTCAGTGTGGCACTCCAGCTGCACTGAAGCTGACAGGAATAGACTGCAGAGGGTAGCAAACACTGCCCAAAAAATCATTGGCTGTCCTCTGCCCCCCATTTCCACCATCTACACCTCCCGTTGTCTTAGTAGGGCCAAGAACATTCTCAAGGACAATACACACCCCAGCTTTCACCTCTTCAACCTGTTGCCCTCTGGCAGGCGCTACAGGTCCATACAAGCCAGGACAAATAGACTCAGAGACAGTTTCTTCCCCAACACCATCACCATGTTTGACAATAATCTGCACTAAAAACGGACTATATTAGGTACTGAGTCGCACCATATCTATCTCATTTGTAGCACAGGACTTTTGCACATTTTTCAGTTGTTCCATTGTTTACATCGCCTATAGCTGTCATACAGTTTTACATTTCCTTTTGCACTCTCTCAATTGCTACACTGTTTACACTGTCCACATGTTACACAATTTTACATTTCAGCAAAGGACTTCACATGTTTTTTATGTGATATTGTTGTTTATTCATGTTATATTGTCTGGTATTGTACTGCGTGCACTTTTTAAGGAGCAGCCCCCCTAATCTCGTTGTACTGTGCAGACTGTGTTTGCTGTGTATAATGACAATAAAGGCTTTCTATTCTATTATATATATATATATATATGTATGTGTGTGTGTATATATATATACACACACACACACACATACACTCAACAAAAATATAAACGCAACACTTTTGGTTTTGCTCCCATTTTGTATGAGATGAACTCAAAGATCTAAAACTTTTTCCACATACACAATATCACCATTTCCCTCAAATATTGTTCACAAACCAGTCTAAATCTGTGATAGTGAGCACTTCTCCTTTGTTGAGATAATCCATCCCACCTCACAGGTGTGCCATATCAAGATGCTGATTAGACACCATGATTAGTGCACAGGTGTGCCTTAGACTGCCCACACGTGTGTGTGTGTGTGTGTGTGTGTGTGTGTGTGTGTGTGTGTGTGTGTGTGTGTGTGTGTGTGTGTGTGTGTGTGTGTGTGTTTCAGTTTAAGTAGTTTATGGATTTCAGTTTACAGCTCAATTACTGCAGGAAATCTTGATTGCAAACTTGATCTCCACAAAAATGATGATTTTTTTTTTTTTTTTTTTTTTTTTTGGGGGGTCGTGACAGCCTGAGGATGTGATCCGAGCAGCTGTCGATGGTGTCAAGCGCCCGGTCCCACTGGTCGTGTCCCACTCCAGGGACAGTGTCAGGTGAGGAGTTTGACTGAGACGGTCCACTTGTCAAACTCACAGAGGACAGAAACGTCCCCCTCCGGTAAACAGCTCAATAATCTTAAGAGAAACATAGAAAAATAAACAACACTAGTTTCTAACCTCAGGAAGGGAGACAACGAGCTACAGCCTTTTTTTTTTTTTTATCCATATGAGCCGTCCTCTGAGCTGGAAAATAATATTGATCGAGCAGACAGCTGTGAAATGGAACCAGAGGGACTTTTATTGACTGAAAAGTGCAAAATTTGCTGTTGATTTTGTCGCTGGACGTCTGCAGCAAGTTTTTGTAATAATAACCATAATATCTGCTGAAATTACTTAAAGCTTATGTTTATTCACAAGATCAGAACATAAAGATTTAATCTAACGTTCAAAGAAAAGCTTCACTTTATTTCAACACAGAGCTCAAAATATGTGATGCTTCAGATTGTTTTGTTACAGAAAAATGAAAGTTTTTAGACATACGTCAATTAAAAACTCAATGAAGGAGTCGTATTTGGACAGTTTTGATAGTTTTATGTGAAAGTACATGAAACACTGAAGCTTGGTTCAAAAGTTTATTTTCCTTTAAACCAGATTTTTTTTTTCTTCACACAAATTTCCTCTAAATGTAACTTTAAAGATGTCAAATGAAAACAAAGTAAACTTCTCATGACATGAAAATAAATCGATAAATGATTTGAGCTCTTTGTTTGGAGGCATTGATTAACGTATTGATCAGTTAGCAGTCGCACATGCGCGGTGACACGATGTCAGGATCTTTTTTAATGTTTATAAAAGTCATGAATCTTTAAAGCCATTTAAATAATTTGAAACTGTTGAGGTGGCTGATTTTATTCTGAAAATATGAAGCCAGAAATGTGGAGAAGCTAATGCTAATGCTACAAAAACAAAACTTCCTGAACCGTGGTTTCCAAAAACTAACATTGCCATTTTTATCAGGAATAAATATCAGAGACTCCAGGGACTGTCGAGACATCGTTTAAGCACGACACAGACACACGCCACTCTCAAAACGGCCGCCCGCGGCGCATTCACCACTTAGCTTAAATGTTGGATTTCAGTGAGAGCGTGTAGCGCTGTGGGTCACATGTTCCAGGTCACGTGGACTTCACTAATCTTAGTGCACACACAGTATAAATTAAACATTATGTCCACAGCAGGGGTCACCTGCCACGCTCCCAGGGGTCACTCTGTGTGTTTTCCTGCTGCAACCAGCTGATTGGTCAAATCTGGTGTTTTCCAGCTCTTGATTGGCTGAGCAGGGAAAGTTTGAAAACATGGAGACCAGGTGACATCTGGGAACTTATTTTTTTCAAACTTTCACTCTTTTGTTTGCTTTTAATGAACTTTCATTGTGATGTCTGTTATGGTCAGAAATTTTATCCTGTTATTCCGTTAACACGTAGCAGTAGAACTACGCTAACTCAGACCAGCTAGCTCTGCTCATTAGCATAGAGCTAACTCGAAACAAGCCCGTTGAGGGGGGAGTTCACTTTCACATGTTATCCTGTTTCTTTGTTTGTCATATATTCATGTTTTGTTTGAATGATCCAGTATTTGGAGTTGTGCCCGCCCCTTCGGTGGGGTGGGCGGGGTTACTGTGTAGTTTCTGAGTGCTGTTCTGGTTTAACCATCATTATGTTGTGTATCTGCATGATGATTGGCTCAACACTGACGCCACAGCCACTGCCGCTCGACCTGCAGTGAGTCGCGGCGTCGCCAGACTAAACCCGCTTTGAGGCCGGTTTTAGGATTGATAACCGGTCCAGTCGCACTCGGACCCGTTAACTGGTTTATAGTATGGAATAAATGCAAAATGTTTGGAGGTGGTTTGTTTATTTGTTCTCGTGGTCAGACAGTTTGTTCTGCCGCCCGCCCTCCTTACGACCCGGCTTTCCTCATCCATCAGGAAGCTGTGGACCGGGAAGTGAAAGCGCTGCAGATTGCTGTCGTTAGCAGATATCAGCACCGCTGTGCTGCTGTCGCAACAGTTTACACAAGCAGGAGGTGAGGGCTGCATCCGGCCTCACCCACCGCCTGCTGCACCGCCACACTCGGCCTTCAGCAGAAAGAGGATCTACAGGAGGAGGAGGGAGAGTCTGTCTGCAGCCGGTGCTCAAAAATCCAACACGAGTCCACCTGCTTTCAGGATTTCCACTCTGTGCAGGTTCCCTGAGCTCCAAACGTTTCCTCTAAACCCTCAGAATATCTGACACGAGGTCAGAGGTCACTGTGGTTCTGTGCTCCTTCAGGATTTGGATCAGGCCCCCCCCCTTAAAGTGGATTTTCTGGGTTACTAAAAGTTAGTGTTAGTCTGAAATTTACAACTTGTTCCTGTTCATTTTTCAGCAGACCTGGTTTAAAAATGATGTCATCAGAATTTCAAATTAAAATAAAAAAAGAACTTCCCCTCATCGACACTAGATTTATTTATTGATGTCACACTGATTCTTTTAGAGCCGTTGTCATGGTGACAGAAGTTGCCGTTGGCAGTTTTAGACTTTTTGTTTAATACTTTCTTTAGCTGTGGACATGTTTAGTGACACTTTTGGACTCGACAATCTTTGTGGTGGTTGTGTCACTTGCTGTGGTTACCATGGTAATGGCCGGACATCTTGAAGTTGGCAGAGGTGACCTGAAGGTTATAAGGTTGGACACCCGTCCAGAACTGTGACAGAGTGACCACCATGTTCTTGGTCACCTCCCTGACTAAGGTCCTTCTCCCCTGATCGCTCAGTTTAGACGGGCGGCCAGCTCTAGGAAGAGTCCTGGTTGATCTGAACTTCTTCCATTTCCAGATGATGGAGGCCACTGTGCTCATTGGGGCCTTCAAAGCAGCAGAAATGTTTCTGTTTCCTTCCCCAGATTTGTGCCTCCAGACAATCCTGTCTCTGAGGTCTACAGACGATTCCTTTGACTTCATGCTTGGTTTGTGCTCCGACTGTCAACTGTGGGACCTTATATGTAGACAGGTGTGTGTCTTTCCAAATCATGTCCAGTCAACTGAATTGACCCCAGGTGGACTCCAATTAAGGATGATCAGTGGAAACACGAGGCACCTGAGCTCATATTGAGCTCCATGTCAAAGGCTGTGAATATTTATGGACATGTGACTTCTTGTTTTTTTTATGAATTTGCAAAAATCTAACTAAACAAACAAACCTTTTTTCACACTGTCATTATGGGGTATTGTGTACAGAAATTTGAGGTAAAAATGAATTTCATCCACTTTGGAATAAGGCTGTAACATAAGAAAATGTGGAAAAGGTGCAGCACTGTGAATACTTTATGGATGTGCTGTAAAAATACAGTCTGTTTAAATGTCTGGTATAGAAAGTAGAAAAAAATTAAACTGAAAATTCTCAAGACAAAGATCATTATTTTGTCTGATAAAGGATTATTATTAAAATGTGATTTTTTTTTTCTTTTGTTTTTGGATTTTGTTTGACTCAAGCGATCCAATTTCTTTTTTTTTTTAATTAGACCTGTGGTAGCACGGCTCCTCGCTCTGCGTCTGTGGTAAACCAAATCCCAGACTATTTTCCCATTACGGCATCAGATTTATTGTCAGATTATTCAGACCGAAACAGTCTTTGGCATCTCGGACGCCATCATATAAAAAGCAGTCATGTTTCCTTCGACCACGGAACTAAAATAAATCATGATGTCAGCAGAACACGGAATCTTCTTTTGTTACCAACAAAGCAAAGCATCGACCTCGGTGGAGAGTCTGAATCCCAGGAATCATTTCAAACCACGTTACCGTAACATTTTAAACAAATGTGCCAGTTTTTGTCATCTACTTGGTATTTATTTTTAAATTTTGGGACTTTATAACCATAGGATCCAGAACAGTTTAGAAGTGTTTATTTCTCGTTACCTTTTACATCCTAGTTTTTCTTTTTTAGAGCGTCTTGTACCAACAGCAATAAGTGAAGCCCATCACAGTGTGAGAATGGTCTTCAAAACATGGCTCTAACCATGGATTTTATCTTTTCCTTTCGTGTGCCCAGGATAAAATTCTTAAAGCATGTTTCCTCACCCGAAAGCGTGGAACCGGCTGTGTTTGTGGATTGCGTCATGGCATTGCGATGCTTCAGTCTTGCTAAGGAAGTCACTTCTGTCATCACAGAGTTGGATAGAACGTAATGACGAGGGACAGCTGTTAACAGGACAGTCGTGATGTCAACCAGCTCCCAGCCCTTTGAGTTACTGGCCAAGCTGAGCTACCAGGAGCACCCAGTGATACCGGATCCAACATCTGGAGGAGGCTGACAGAGGGTCATTGTCTTTTCTGTGGACAAAAGACAGCGCCACCCAGTGGAACAGTAATTCTACACGTCTCTGTGTGTGAACAGAGCAGGAGAGAAAAAACAGCCCAGATTGACTGTGTGTCCTGGAGTAAGTCATGAAGTGGACAGACCTTCAGAGAGGTATTAGTCAGTACCTGAGGTTACATCACTTTTATGACTAAAAATGGCTCTGAATCTGTGTGCATTTTTCAGACGCTGTATGGATCATTTTATCAGCTACATCAGGACTCAGACAAGTTAAAGAGGTGGAAGTAATGATTCCTAATCTATATTATAAATAGCCAAGTGGCCTTTGTGTGAGTGTGTGTGTGTGGTTTCGAACACGGAGAAACTGGAGAGAGCCAACATTTGCTGTTTGGTATGCTTATGTATTTTGGGTCCAGGAGCTGCAAAAAGGGAAAGCTGGCAGGACGAATATTTTTGGAGAAACTTCAGTACTACTGAGCGGACAGTGTACTGTACTGCACCATGGGGGTTGGGAGTTTTAAATGGTAATGTGGTTAATGTTGGTTTAACAGTATTGTTAATTTTAATGATTTGTGTTTTTGCACCTCAACTGGTTTAGTCAGTGTTGTTAAGTGTCATGTTGCCGTTACTATGAGTGACAAGTGCAGTGTGTTTGATGTCTTCTGCCACCATCTCTGTTTGTGGGTATGTAAAATTAAAAGCACCTGCTTGCAGCAGAATTCAGAAAAGACAAAAAGCTCTGTGTCCGTGCGTATGTGAATACAACTTTGATTACGGACAAACTGGGGAGAGTTGATATTTGCTGTCTGGTATGCTTATACAGATACAGATTCATTAATATCATTGTAACAACTACAGTAAAAGGTAAGGTGCAGCCTTTCAGTGTAAATATAAACCTGAGTAATGGGACAGTAGACTGTGTGCCACAGACCGGTTGAAGATTTTGGTGAAAATCCCATGAAGCTGGTCTGCACAGTGTGGGGTGACACCCCTCAGCGTGCGCCTCACCTCGTGCGCCCCCACCGTGAAATTGCTCCGGGCCGCTGGCGGTGGCGTGGCCGCCCCTGGTGTCACAGTCTTGAAACGAACAAAGAAGTAATTTAACTCTTCTGCCAGCGTGGCGCCACCTTCAGCAGCTCTGATGCCGGGTTTGTAGCTGGTGAGATGTTGGACCTCTGTCCACACCTGCCTGCTGTTATTAGTGTCCAGGTGGTCGTGGATCGTCCTCCTGAAGTCCTCCTTGGCCTTCCTGATGCCTCTCTTCAGGTTGGCGCAGGCTGTGCTGTAGAGAGCCGTCACCAGCTCTGAAGATGGAGTTTTTCTCCTTCAGCAACTGCTTCGCCTCTATGGTCATCCAGGGTCTCTGACCCACATGTGTTTCTTCACTGAGAGCGCATCTACAACCCCTGGCAATAATTATGGAATCACCGGCCTCGGAGGATCTTCATTCAGTTGTTTAATTTTGTAGAAAAAAAGCAGATCACAGACATGACACAAAACTAAAGTCATTTCAAATGGCAACTTTCTGGCTTTAAGAAACACTATAAGAAATCAGGAAAAAAAAAATTGTGGCAGTCAGTAACGGTTACTTTTTTAGACCAAGCAGAGGGAAAAATTCCATAATTTTTGCCAGGGTTTGTAAACAGTTTTTAACGTAACACAGTACAGAGTCTGTAAACACGTCCAGGTCCTCATCCTCAAAGACGTCCCAGTCGGTGCTGTTGAAGCTGTCCTGCCCCGTCTGGCCGTGTTTTCACTGTCTTAATGGTGGTGGGGGTGGATTTCCAGAGGGGGGGTATATGCAGGGGTGGGATGCAGAGAGATGTGGTCTGACGGTCCTGTATGTGGAGCAGGTCTGGGCCCTGTAGTGTTTCTTACGAGTGTTGTTGCTGTGTGCTGTTGGTGTAAACTTTGTCCAGTGTGTTTATATATCTTGGGTCAAGGATGAACGGCGCCAAAACGGAGCGCAGATAGGACCAATATTTTTGGAAAATGGATATTAGATAACACTGAACCACAGATGTTGACATTTACATTCTGGACTCACACACTAGTCCAGCAGGGGGCAGAAAATCATATTTATATTAAAAATGTGTGTGATTTTATTTAGTAAGTTCAATGTAAGTACATAATTGTAAATACATTAAAAATACATGGTAAAAACACTTATTTCCATTGTGGTCCATTTAAAAATCAAATGACAAAATAGAAACAAAATAATAATAATAGTGTGTATATGATAACAAGAAGCTAAATAATTAATAAATACATTAGAGTAAATTTTTTACATTAAAAATTGCATAACTAACAGGAAATAAAAGGGTTGAGCTCTTCTAAAAACTGTTGAGGTGTAAGGTTCTAAAAACATTCTGGACTCACATCATTCCAACTCATTATAGAAACTTTATTACCACCCTTGAAAAATGTCGGCTACCTATTTTATGAACACGACCCAATCTAAAACCCATGGATCCCCACGGACTACGCGCTAGTCTGATATATAATTTTTTAAAAGCCAGTGTTGATTGAAGTGAGATATGACCTTTAAGTCAGATAAACGTAGGGCAGGCGGCTCTGTAGGTCAGGATCCGGCCTGCGACCCTGTAGACCTGGGTTTGATTCCTGGTGAATGCTTTATGCAAACCTGTTTGTGTCCTTGGACCTGACACTTAATCTGCATCATCTCAGTCCACCCGGCTGTGAACGGGTCCCAGCCTGGACTTGGGGAAGTCACCTGTGATGGACTGTGGTCCTGTCCATTCACTTCATGCTGCAGATTACAGATGAGCTCCGGCACCAGCGGGCCTCGAGTCCGATCCAGGCCCAGCAGACTAAATACTTTAGTTGTTCAAGTAGCAGAAGAAAAAATAATCAACTGAAAAGTGATTAATTCCATATTCACACTTAGATTTTAATATGAAACTGAATATTTTGTTCCAACTTCACAGATGTTCCCATTTTTCCTAAATGGAATAATGTGTTCATACTAAAGGAGACAAAGTCACCTTGTAACTGAAATAATCATGTGGTCAAAAAACAAACCACTAAATCACTCATTTAAAACAAAACAAAAATAAAAAAGTTGTGTAGTCCTGCAGTCAAGCTTCCTCCAGCAGGTGGCGACAGTGTGTTCGCCTGGTTGTTGGGTTGTTTGTCAGAGCTCCGTGATGACGTCAGTCTCTTTCATTTCAAACTTCCAAATGTTCAGTTTTATTCATAAAACTGTCAGCAGGTTTGAGACTTCATGTGACACCCTGTCACCATGGAAACAGGTGCCGTTAGAGGAAGAACAGAAGATAAAATGTCAAATGTCTTTTTTTTTTTTTTAAAGGACTTATCAGCCTGAGCAGCAGCAGAAGATGGCGAGGAGACATGTCAATGTCCTGAAGATGTCCACGGTCTGACCCAGTGCCTCCACAGACCGAAGACTAGACACAGAGGTCAACAGACAGAGGCAGAGACAAGGACGGACAGAATCAGGTTCAAGGAAGAAGGGGGGACAGAAGACCACATTAATCATCAAGTCTTAAAACAGTTTTAACATCCTCAGTGAGAATCTTTGGTCCCGGTGTGTTGGCTCAGTGGGTAGCACTGCTGCCTCACACTCAGAAGGTCTGGGGTTCAATCCTTTTTTAAAACTCAATTCGCGGCCGTAAAATCCAGCATTAATGTCCTCAAATCATCAGACACAAAGGGGGTTATTCCCTAATTAGGACAGTTAAATACAGAGGACAAATTTCAATGTCCATCTACAATAAACAGTTTTCATCTTCCTGTCTGGCTGTCAGACTTGGACTCTCACCACTGACCTAAGGTGAGGACCAGATGTCTTTGGTACCAGGTCTCTGCTGGAATGACCAGGACACAGGTGTTTCGGTGTTCAGGACCCCAGTGACCAGAGAAGGTCAAGGTCACGCCCACGTTTCACCTGTCTGCAGCAGATACTTTGTTACTGGCGGACCAGTTGTCTGTCTGGGTGGTTGCCCTCCAGGCTCCAGCGTGGTAGACGTGGTGACCCGCTGACAAGACAGAACCAGCGCCTGAGGATCATGTCATCGTTTCTTCACGTTGTCAGACTTCAAACACGGTTTGTTGAAATGGACTGAAGAACTCACAACTTTCTGTCTCATATGTGATTTTAATAACTTTTTAAGCTTTTCACTATTTAATACATATTTGAAATAAAAAAATAATGTTTCCATGCAACAACTGATACATTTTACAATGTAGAAAACCAGCACAAGTGACATGAGGTTACAGTATACAGACGAGTCAGAACACTGAACAACCAAAACGCACAAAAAAACAAACAAAAACAAAACAGACATTCTGGTTGGTGCCACCTGGTTTGGCTTTTTCTCACGTGCACGGATCTGTGGTGCACTACAATAAGGCACAGTGGAGAAAAGCCTCAGCAGAATATCAACATTTGGTTTCTCTCTCACATTATTACAGGAATTTAAATGAAATTAAAACATTTATTTTCACAAGACATGGTGAAAAGAATGGACGCGGACTCAAAGACAAACCTGAAAATCTGGACGGGGATCTGTGGAATGGGAGAAAGCGTTTCACACACATGGATCCCAGAACCATCAGTGCCCCCGCAGACTAGGAACGGGAACTCAAGAGTCAACACAAAACCAAAACCTGAAATCGGAATAAAACATCGTCAACTTTTACTGGACCACGGCTGAGTTTGAGGGCTTTCTGACTTCTTTACATATCGACTTGAAGCTGTCACAGAGGTTTGTCTGGCGTTTGTCGCACTGTTTGTGGGTGATTCTTAGACTACGGGCACTTATTATGACCTTTGATCATATTGTATGAAAAACAGAAAAAAGGGGAAATTTCACACTTTTATAGTTATCTTTACAATGAAAGTGTGTTAAGAACTTTGTTCTAGTAGTCTATGATGACTTTTTCACCTTTTTTCAGCATCATTATATGCAAATATTGCCATTTTGTGCTTGTCCCACACCCAGACTTTTGATCTTCAATGATAAAAATGAATGGTAAAGAAACATTTTTTCTAATGTTTTAAAATATCTCTGATTAAAATATCAGTAAAATAATCAAAACATAATTGGGGTATTCACTGTCATACAACTGTTGTGGTTTTTTTAAACAAAATGTAGTTGTCCCACACTATTGCCGTAATTTCCACCACAACACTGTAATGTCCCTTTAAACAGTTTGTATGAAAGATTGTTTGGGTAGTTTCTATGGAGATAAACAGTGACATCAGAGCACATGTATATAGCGCTAAATCACAACAAACAGTTGCCCCAAGGCGCTTTATATTGTAAAGCAATGGTGTGGTGGAAATTACATTTACAAGGCCAATAGTGCCCGTAGTTAAAGAATCACCCTCGTGTCCTTTGTGACGCATTGCGACATCACAAACAAACGTTTCACCAAGTCAATCATTAAAAAAATAAAACCTTTGGATGGTGTTTGTAAAATGCAGTTTAGAGGTTTGAGTCCCGCCCCCACACAACCTTCATTCATTAACCACACAGCAAGTCACCCATTCTTTAAAAAGAAATAAGTACAACCCCAAATCAGAAGGAAGTTGGGACACAACGAAAAATACAAATAAAATAAAATAACTTCTGCACTGATTCTTTACTTTGACTCTTATTTTATTACAGACGGTATCAACTAAAGGTTTTTTTTTTCCTGGTCAACTTCTTTTCACCTGTTAATATTCATCCATTCACATGCATTTAAGGCTTCAAACATATAAAAAAACAAAACACACACACAAGTGGTACAGGGTCATTGTAGTAACGAGGGAGTAAAAAAAAAGAAAGAAACAATAACATTATTTCAAACATGATTTTAATCATGATTTGGTACGAAAGCCGTATCCTAGGGTCCCTTCACACGTAGTATGAATGTGGCTGAATTGTGCATGAAGCAGGAATCGTATGCAATACACGTAAAATCGTAGCTGCCTCCAACGCCTCGTACACCTGTTGCTACAACTATTTGCGCACACCAGCGGCTGAAAGAGAGAGCCCATCCAACCCTCTCGCGGCAGGTGTCGACCAAATCCAGCTGAGAGACACGAACCTCAACACCGCTTGCTTGGCACTTAGAAGATGTGTGGCCATTCGCGCTGTTAGCACGAAAATAGTGAGCAGACTATTTTTGTCGGGCTGGATGTGAAATTTGTCTACGTGCCCCCATGAGTGTGGTTTTAAAAAAAGCAACACAAATGTGGTGTACCAGAGTGTCAGCTCAACACATGCGGCAGATGAGGGGGAATAGCTAAATAGCAGTAAAAAGAAATGATCACATAACACAGACACAGAGTGACATGTTGGTGTGTTCACTGAACTGACAGGGGGCGTGTCCGCCGACAGAAATGGCTGTGGAGATCTGTGGTTCTGCACGTCACAGCTGGGGAACACGTACCATGTTTGGACGGACATGAAGGGGAGGTGGTGGTCTAGTGGTTAAGGTATTGGGCTTGAGACCAGAGGATTCTTGGTTCAAATCCCCGCCTGACTGGAAAATCACTAAGGGCCCTTGGGCAAGGCCTTTAATCCCCTATTGCTCCCAGTGTGTAGTGAGCGCCTTGTATGGCAGCACCCTGACATCGGGGTGAATGTGAGGCATAATTGTAAAGCGCTTTGAGCGTCTGATGCATATGATAAAGCGCTATATAAATGCAGTCCATTATTATGAACTTACAACTGTCCACTGTGACACGCGTGTGTCTGCTTGCTGTCCTCACGTGGACATACATAAAAGGGTGATTCTTTAACTACGGGCACTATTGGCCTTGTAAATGTAATTTCCACCACACCATTGCCTTACATTATAAAGCGCCTTGGGGCAACTGTTTGTTGTGATTTGGCGCTATATAAATGTGCTCTGATGTCACTGTTTATCTCCATAGAAACTACCCAAACAATCTTTCACACAAACTGTTTAAAGGGACATTACAGTGTTGTGGTGGAAATCACAGCAATAGTGTGGGACAACTACATTTTGTTTAAAAAAAATCACAACAGTTGTATGACATTGAATACCCCAATTATGTTTTGATTATTTTACTGATATTTTATTCAGAGATATTTTAAAACATTAGAAAAAATGTTTCTTTACCATTCATTTTTATCATTGAAGATCAAAAGTCTGGGTGTGGGACAAGCACAAAACGGCAATATTTCAATCAATCAATCAACTTTTTTCTTATATAGCGCCAAATCACAACAAACAGTTGCCCCAAAGCGCTCCATATTGTAAGGCAAGGCCATACAATAATTATGAAAAAACCCCAACGGTCAAAACGACCCCCTATGAGCAAGCACTTGGCCACAGTGGGAAGGAAAAACTCCCTTTTAACAGGAAGAAACCTCCAGCAGAACCAGGCTCAGGGAGGGGCAGTCTTCTGCTGAGACTGGTTGGGGCTGAGGGAAAGAACCAGGAAAAAGACATGCTGTGGAGGGGAGCAGAGATCAATCACTAATGATTAAATGCAGAGTGGTGCATACGGAGCAAAAAGAGAAAGAAACACTGCATCATGGGAACCCCCCAGCAGTCTACGTCTAAAGCAACATAACCAAGGGATGGTCCAGGGTCACCTGATCCAGCCCTAACTATAAGCCTTAGCGAAAAGGAAAGTTTTAAGCCTAATCTTAAAAGTAGAGAGGGTGTCTGTCTCCCTGATCCGAATTGGGAGCTGGTTCCACAGGAGAGGAGCCTGAAAGCTGAAGGCTCTGCCTCCCATTCTACTCTTACAAACCCTAGGAACTACAAGTAAGCCTGCAGTCTGAGAGCGAAGCTCTCTATTGGGGTGATATGGTACTATGAGGTCCCTAAGATAAGATGGGACCTGATTATTCAAAACCTTACAAGTAAGAAGAAGAATTTTAAATTCTATTCTAGAATTAACAGGAAGCCAATATTTGCATATAATGATGCTGAAAAAAGGTGAAAAAGTCATCATAGACTACTAGAACAAATTTCTTAACACTTTCATTGTAAAGATAACTATAAAAGTGTGAAATTTCCCCTTTTTTTCTGTTTTTCATACAATATGATCAAAGGACATAAGTGCCCGCAGTCTAAGAATCACCCAAAAACATATATTGCTGTTGCGATGGGCTGCAGTGACAGAGCGCACACTGACAGACTGCCCGAGTGAAGCGGACCATCAGATCATAACACGCAGCGGGCGAGCTGAATGTCATGTCACGCACGTGAGCTCTGTTCCACATGAGGTGGTGTCCTAGTGATGGGATGATGATACCTCAAGGAGTGTTTTGACACACTACACAAACTGTGTCGACACTGTATTGAGTGTTGGTCGCTCAATAGTGACCCCTGCAGTAGTTATAAAATCATTGCAGGTAAATAAAATGAAAATAAAATGGAAAAGCGAACGTGCTGCAAACGCAGCATCAGCCTGTGAAATAGTTAATCGCCAGTCCTCTAAAATATGATCTCATCATTGCATAATTTCATGTGCTCAATTTGTGTGTCGAGTTAAGCTGTTCATGAGAAGAGTTTAAAATTTGCTTAAAACCATGTTTGTGTAAATGCTAAACTGAGTTGGTTTGTAAAATATAGCAAATTTGTCTGTAATAAAAGTCAGTTAAAATTTGTAACATGTATGGAAATTTGTGAACTTAAGTGTTAAAGCATACAAAATAAATGACTAAAAATAGATTCATTTATGCATTTTTATTGAGGAACAAAGGTTTCTGAAGTGTCTTTGCTCCAAGGCGATTTCTCCTCTTACACACCAGTTCCCCTGCCTTAGAAAAACACTCTTTCACAGGGTACAGATGAAGATGGTGAGCATAAACATTTCAGTGCGAGTTGATAAAGGTGTGGATATGTTTTCTGGTTATTCTTCCAGTATTGTAAAGGAGTACAAACATATCTAATTGGAAAAATAACAGTAAACAAAGATTTACCTTATTTGGTGTCAAAAGATCAAAATTATTCCAGACTGGGGAAACGTCTTTGAACGAGCCATAAAGTCAGTGGTACGAGGTGAGGGCAAGCAAAAAATCCAACAGCAAAACTCCATCCAACAAATCTGCAACATGTCGATACAGTTTGTTTCCTTATAAACATAATTTGGCATGGCGCAGTCGAACGACACAGTTCCTGTATCGGTCACATGATTTTTTCTTAAAGCAATACACGCACCAATACGGGGTTTCACTCGTGTGCTCGGCCCAGTGTTGACACATCAGTGTTGTTCATCCCATCACTAGTCAGTCCTGTGGCGTGCCATCCACAGGACATGTGTGTCGGGCCGGACATGCGTGCGCGGACCGCTAGACCCACCGGGCCAGTAGATGTGGACATGATAACAGTGCACTGCTTCATTCATGTCATTTCATCTGTAACCATGGGTCACCTACAGAGGAACAGACGGTTCATACTTGTATTGTTCACTCGATAAGACGGATTCAATGAAATGCAGTGGGTTTTTTTTTTTTAAATACATCTATCTCATTGTTGATTTCAGCCATTTTTCCGCACCTTTTATAGGACAGCAATGGTAGCACAGTGGTAAAGTTTCTGGCTGGCAATCAGAGCTTTTGTAAATTGCAGGGTCGAATCCCGTGGGTGGCATGTATTGTTTTTTTCATAGCAGCTGCGCAATGTGGTTACACATGCTCCAGCTGCTCGCACTGTTCCTGCTGCAACAGTTTATTGCACGAAACCGATGCAGCGGGTTTGTTCACATCTGCCCAACCACGTGTCCCTCCCAACATCGGCTCAAAGTTTTCGTGGTTCACTCATACGAGCTGTTTCACTGTGATCTGCCCTGATTTGTACTTATTTGTACTATATATGAAGGGGCCCTTATAAAGTGTGAGTCTTTGAGGACAAAGACGGGCCAAGGATCAGCAAATGTGTGAGAAAACAATGTTCCTCAAAGAAAGAGGGAAGGAGTTTGCATATTTCTGCTTCTACAGTGCAAAATATCATGAAATGATTCAAGGAATGTGGAAGAATTTCAGTGTGTAGAAGGAAAGGACGCAAGCCTAAGATGGACATCCGTGATCTGTGACAGCATTGCATCAAGAACAGTCATTCATCAATAGCTGATATAACCACATGGGCAATGGATTACTTTGAGAAACCTTTGTCCAGTACTAAAACAGAGTTACTTGCACAAATTCTGCTTAAACCTTTACTGTGCAAAGAAGAAGCCTCATGTTAACTTTGTGCAGAAGTGCTGACAATGTCTCTTGTCTCAGAAGCTACTCGGTTGGACAATCAGACAGTGGAATCATGTATTGTGGTCAAACAAATCATTATTCCAGATCTTTTTTTCTTTTTTTGGAAGAAATGCACACCGTGTGGTGTGGACCAAAGACCAAAAGGACCATTCAGACTGTTGTCAGCAACAACTCCAAAATCAAGGGTCTGTCCAAGTCTGGGGTCATGTCAGTGTCCTTGTCAAAGGTCATTTACACTCTGTGATGCAGCATTAATGCAGAAAAGTACCATGAGATTTTAGAGCAACACGTGCTGCCTGCAAGACGACGTCTTTTCCAGGGACGTCCATGTATTATTCAACAATACAATACAAAACCACATTCTGCACACGTTACAAAGACACGGCTGCAGGAGAAGACGGGACGGGTACTGGAGTGGCCTGCCAGAGTCCTGACCTGTCCCCAACAGAGAGTGTGTAGAGAATTAAGAAGACGACCTGTACTGCTGGACACTTTAAGACGTTTACAGGAAAAATCAGGCAAAATAACACCTGGAGCAGTTCATCACTTAGTGTCCTCAAAGCCAAAATGTCTTTTAGGTGCTGTGAGAAGAAATGTCAACATGACAAAGTGGTAAATGGTTTAGTGACCAACCTTTTGTGGAATGTCATCCTGAAATGCAGGAATGGATGAATATGAACACATGAAATGAAGTTAACCAGAAAAACCTGAAAGATCTTTAGTTCATACTGTCAGAAATGAAAGAGAAGTCCACAAAAATGTAAGAATCACTGCTGTTTGTTTGGACTTTTTCTGATTTTTGTCTGTTAAAGAGTGTGGCCACTAAGTGGCAACGTTCCTGAGCAAAAGGAATGAAAAAGAACTTGGAGCCTTCGTAAACAGACAAAACACGCAAAAAAGTGTTTTGACATTTTCTTTTCTTGAAGGTCCGCATATGAAAATGAAATGACTCATTCTGTAATTAAATAAAAAACAAACAAATTACATCATAAATAAAACTACAAAAAAGTTTTTCGTGTTTCAGAAGAAGAAAAAAAAAATCTGACCAATCAGTGCTGATGATACTGAACCGGCTGCTGGCCAAGCTCCTCCCCCTGTCATCACTCATTTAACGCAGCCCGTTAGCTACACGAAGCTGCTCCTTTAAAACAGACAAAAACTTATTTGTTTACCGTTTGAGTGCTATCTATGAACAGACACCTACGATGGTATTGGTTACCAGCTTCTAAACCATAAAATGAAACCTTAAAAGCTGTTTTTAACACCAGAGTTTTCCCGAGTTAGAATCTGACAGATGCTGTCCAGCACAAACAAATTTACTTAACCTTTATTTATTTACTATTTATTTTTACATATTTTTATGTTTGAATATGTGAATCAAAGTTTAGTCTTATTTTGTTGTTCCAGAACAAGGCGAGAAAAAGTACCTCCGTTTCCAAAACAATCATCTGTAATGTAAGTACGAACGGATTCTTTATCGTGAGCACTTTTAGACAGACGGCAGGTAGCAGGTGGACAATAGGCCCCGCCCCTGAAGGTATACAGCACCGACAAGATGTGAGCCGACGGAACTAAACGACTGCAGCGTTACGTAAACAACAGTTTATCTTCACCTGAAAAATGTCTGGAAAAAAACAAGAATCTCTGTTTGTGGTGTAAAAGGCTTCATTAGTACGTTTGTAAAATTTTAATAATGAGTGAAAGTATCTTACAAATAATGGCTGTGGTGCATAAAGGCCGAGTAAAAACAGAAAACCCCTGAAGACATCAGCTGCATTCATGTGCTGTAGGAAATAAGACTGTTTGTGCACAGTGTTGTAAACTCGAGGCTGCTATGGCACCCAGTGTGCTGATGTGTCACGATGGAAATGGCGGTACGTTGTGTAAATAACAGAGTTTTTACATGCTAATAATGTTTATGTGTCCAGCCTACTTCATTCCTAAAATACTATCTTACTTAGGAGTTCTGACAGCAAACAAAATAACTCGTGGAACGGTGTCGCACTGAAGCCGTTTGCTACAAGTGCATTATGGCACCAAACAGGAGGAGGGCGCTGTTCTTCCAGTGAAAACAAAAATTTCACAACAGATATTAACAAAATGCATTTAACTGACATTAATGGGTGGGACTAAGCTTGCTGACATGGCAGCTAGCTGTGGATTGTTCAGTACTGTATCGTCAGCATGCAGCTAATCCTCAAACCAAATATCAATTAAAAGTTTCCATAAAATCAATAGCTACGTAGCAGCTAAATGTCGCTCACTCAACACATGAGAATTTTTAAGTTTTAAGTTCAACAAGCTAATTTTGAAGCTTGGAACAAGCTAGCCAACCAAGGCAGTTGGCTTGGTTGTAACAGCTAGGCTACACTAGCTGTAGCTCATTAGCTCATTCTGCCCTGTTTTCTGATTCTAATCTATATCAATCTGCTTTAGGAACAGATAATACCTTTGGGGGAAAAAAAAAATAAAATATATATATATATATATATATATATAAACTAGATTACGTGACAGAGCCAGCTAATGATAGGCATGTTCTTTTAGCACAAAGTGTCCTTCTGTCAACTCAACATGAAATACTGACAAAGATTCAAATGCTTCTCTTCAAGCAAATTAACAAATGCGACGTGAAAGTCAAAACGCGAGCATGACGACCCGTTAGCACGACGGTACTGATGAATGTATGTGGAAGTGCACAGGAAGAGGTGGGGTTCAAAAAACAGTACCGGAAGAAACATTGAACAAACCTGTGATGCTGCTGTTGTCAAGCTGAAGTTAAAGATTTAAACAGCTACGTGATAATTATTAAACGTCAAAACTTTAACATATGTTTTTAAATACACTTTCAGCGCATTTTAAAGATTTAAAGACTCAAACTGAGGTCAAGAGCAAAAGATGTGATCCGGATTCCACTAAACAAAAATGTGACTCATGACACGGCATCCTTGACTGACCTACTGACGGTGAAAACACCAGACTTTAAACTACAGGAGCTGAATTTCATCAAATGGTGGAAAAATAAGAAATGATGGAAGTAAAATTATCAGGCATTCAAAATTCTGAAAAACCAAGCTGAAATTTCATCTAATAATTACAATAAAATAGAAAAATTGGTTTAATGTTTTTAAATTATTCAGTTTGACTTAGACAATTTATAACTTTGCAAGCAAATTAGTAATAATTGTGGTTTAATTGCTGTATTTTGAATTGAATTTATATGAATTGCCCTTTTAGGGATCAATAAAGTTGTTTGTTCTTTGAATCAAAATTGCCTTTTTAATCTCAATTTTGAAAATTCTAAATTTTAACTTATTTAGAAGGTCGCAGAGTGATGGCCATTTTTATTTTAACTTAACTATGGGGATTTCTTTCTTTATTTACTTAACTATGGGAATTTTTTTATTTTAATGAGTAAATTTTTCTGTGTCAGGAAAAAAATTCATGTCAAATTCAGTCTGAAAAGGAAAAACAAAAAAGTTTCATATGGTAATTAAAGTCCTGATTTTTCCGTGTTGAAGTGGGATTTTTCCACTCGCACTTCAGATTGATGAAAATGTTGGCTGGTCCTGGATCAGCACTTCCTATACATCAGTAGTGTGATTTATAAGCCAATCAGATTCTTCATTAGCCATTTGGTTGCTAGGCAGAAAATTCACCAAGAGGCAGGAAGGCACCAACACATCCACTTGCTTCACGCCTGATCTGAAAACTACACCGTTGCACCTGCAAGGAGGGAAGGCAGAAAGGGTGGAGGACACAAGAAGGAAAGAAGGAGGATGTTAAACACGCCTGATGATCTTTGCTGCTGTATGAAACAGACAAAAATAAAAGATTTTCTGCCCTTTGTTTCCACTTTAACAGCTGATTAGCACAGCTAGCACATTTAGCATTCTTATTTCTACGTGGTGATAATGTGCCTGAGTGCTGACTTTGTTCAGACAAGGATTAATACTTCAATTTATTTTCATTTATATAGCGCCAAAGCACAACAAAGCTGGATCAAGGTGCTTCACACAAGTAAGGTCTAGCTTTACCAACCCCCAGAGCAGGAACACAGGTGACAGTGGGAAGAAAAAACTCCCTCTGATGACCTGAGGACAAAAACTCAAGCAGACCAGATTCAAAGGTGGTGACCCTCTGCTTGGGCCATGATACAGACATAATTAATAAAACAATTCACCAAATGAATATACAGGAAATGCTGCCGGTGCACAGGACAGGAGGGTTTCAGAAACAGACACCACACCCATCTCTGGATGGAGCCGCACCTCAAACAGAGAGAAAAAACAAAACAAAAAACAGAATCAGGCATCAGAAAGACAACAAATACAGTATAATTTGTCAGCATTAAACAACAAGAAAAACAGAAGAAATACTAATGTGATCGCTGGCCACTAGCCCTAAGCTTCACTAAAAGACCCAGAATTTAGATGACGTTGAGGCTGCGTTGATGGTTGATACCCGCGCCGATGACCTGGGCTGACTGTGACTTTGATTCCTGACGATGCACGCAGCTCTGACGCCAACCTGCTGCCGAATATCCCACTTTTATGAAATCCAGCTCTAAATTTACATCCTCCTGCTCCTGGCATCCGTCCTTCTGTGGGAGATGATGGTGTAGCATCCAGGGGTCTTTTTGTTGTTTGTTTTTTCACTTTTCCAATTCAATAAATTTACATAAAGTGCAGTAAAACTAGAGCGATGTAAGAACTTAACTTGTTACCAGGCCAGCAACAGGCTAACTACCTGCTAACATTACTAAATTCGACAGGTGTGCGGTTACACAGTCATCTACAGTACATCCAGACCAACACCTGTACAGAGTCATGACGTCACCAAGCTTCTAGCCCCACCCACTTTAACGGTAAAAATAACACCTGTTTTGTTAAACATACAAATAACAGTTTAATTATTAATTAATGATCTTCTGCTTGCAATGGATTCAGACACCACTACGGTTCTGGTGCTGTTAGATCTCAGTGCTGTGTTCGATACTGTGGATCATCATATTCTACTTGATAGGCTGGAAAATCATTTTGGGATTACTGGGAGTGCCCTTGCATGGCTGACTTCATACTTGACCAGTCGTTCTCACTGTGTTTTGTACAGTAACACTACCTCTAACCTTAGTGACATGGAATTTGGGGTTCCACAGGGGTCTGGCTTAGGCCCCCTGCTTTTCTCCCTTTATATTCACCTTATTCAGGAAGTCAGGGTGGGCGGCTCCATTTTGTCAAACAATTTCTGGTTTCCCACTGCGTCTGATGATTAGCTACGTGGGAACACAGTACGATAGAAGTGTCCAAACATGATTAGCATTAATTGTTCAGTTCGTGGGTGCCACAACAACTGGAAGAAGGGGAAACTATCGCTTTCAGAACAATGTTTTGAACATGGAAAGTAGAGATCTGAGTGCTGTGGACCAGCATTTAACTTGTTCCCTCCTCCATCGAAAGACAAGGATCTCCATTGCTGGATAAAGGCGCTGAATTTGAAAAATCCACCCAAACATCCTGATGTCTGTTCTTTTTATTTTATGAAGGAAAAAACCCACACCACTGGATCTTTACCCAGAGAAATGGTTGGACTATAACGCTCCATTGAAGAAGCCACGGCAGATGCTAGTGAGATAAACGGGTAAGCTGTGTTTGTAGCGTTAGCTGCTCTCTTATTTACTCATTTTCTGGCGTTTGATACAACCAAACACTGCATGAAATAACACCATACTTATATTAACGTTATGTAATCTTGGCATTGTAGTGGTACTATTTTAACTTGATTGTGCTTTTATACGAACTTCAGCAGCGCTGTGCAGCACGGAGCTCGTAGTTCCTCACAGCCAAACCGCCTGCGCCGAGTGACAACACAAAGTGGTTAAAAATAACTGAGGGCCACTTTTTCATGTCATCTTCCCGCTCTGTTCTGACCCGTGGGTGAGCCAGAGTCGATCCCTTTGAGCTTTTCAAAAAGGTTTTTTTTTTCTACCCACGTAATATCTTCCATTGTTCTATACTGAAAACACCGCTCAGCGGAAGTCCTAAGACAAAACGGAAATGCCTCTGTTGTAAAAGTGGGCGGGGCTGAATAAGGTGATTAGCACCCCTTGGGCACATATTGCGGCACTTTGGGATTACTTTTCACTGCTATGCTGATGATACTCAGTTATACATGCCGATAACTGCTGGTAATCTCATCCACATAAAATCCTCAGAAGATTGCCTTGCATCAGTGAGAAGCTGGATGTTCAGCAACTTCCTGCTTTTAAACTCTGATAAGACTGAAATGATGGTTCTTGGTCCAGTGAGACATCGACATCAATTTGACCAGTTAACGCTCAGCCTAGGCTCATGTGTCACACATCACACTGACAAAGTGATGAATCTTGGAGTAATTTTTATCCTACATTGTCCTTTGACCTCCACATTAGAAATACACTCAACAAAAATATAAACGCAACACTTTTGGTTTTGCTCCCATTTTGTATGAGATGAACTCAAAGATCTAAAACTTTTTCCACGTACACAATATCACCATTTCCCTCAAATATTGTTCACAAACCAGTCTAAATCTGTGATAGTGAGCACTTCTCCTTTGCTGAGATAATCCATCCCACCTCACAGGTGTGCCATATCAAGATGCTGATTAGACACCATGATTAGTGCACAGGTGTGCCTTAGACTGCCCACAATAAAAGGCCACTCTGAAAGGTGCAGTTTTGTTTTATTGGGGGTGGGGGGGGATACCAGTCAGTATCTGGTGTGACCACCATTTGCCTCATGCAGTGCAACACATCTCCTTCGCATAGAGTTGATCAGGTTGTCAATTGTGGCCTGTGGAATGTTGGTCCACTCCTCTTCAATGGCTGAGCGAAGTTGCTGGATATTGGCAGGAACTGGTACACGCTGTCGTATACGCCGGTCCAGAGCATCCCAAACATGCTCAATGGGTGACATGTCCGGTGAGTATGCCGGCCATGCAAGAACTGGGACATTTTCAGCTTCCAAGAATTGTGTACAGATCCTTGCAACATGGGGCCGTGCATTATCCTGCTGCAACATGAGGTGATGTTCTTGGATGTATGGCACAACAATGGGCCTCTAGGATCTTGTCACGGTATCTTTGTGCATTCAAAATACCATCAATAAAATGCACCTGTGTTCTTCATCCATAACAGACGCCTGCCCATACCATAACCCCACCGCCACCATGGGCCACTCGATCCACAACATTGACATCAGAAAACTGCTCACCCACACGACGCCACACACGCTGTCTGCCATCTGCCCTGAACAGTGTGAACCGGGATTCATCCGTGAAGAGAACACCTCTCCAACGTGCCAAATGCCAGCGAATGTGAGCATTTGCCCACTCAAGTCTGTTACGACGATGAACTGGAGTCAGGTTGAGACCCCGATGAGGACGACGAGCATGCAGATGAGCTTCCCTGAGACGGTTTCTGACAGTTTGTGCAGAAATTCTTTGGTTATGCAAACCGATTGTTTCAGCAGCTGTCCGAGTGGCTGGTCTCAGACGATCTTGGAGGTGAACATGCTGGATGTGGAGGTCCTGGGCTGGTGTGGTTACACGTGGTCTGCGGTTGTGAGGCTGGTTGGATGTACTGCCAAATTCTCTGAAACGCCTTTGGAGACGGCTTATGGTAGAGAAATGAACATTCAATACACGAGCAACAGCTCTGGTTGACATTCCTGCTGTCAGCATGCCAATTGCACGCTCCCTCAAATCTTGCGACATCTGTGGCATTGTGCTGTGTGATAAAACTGCACCTTTCAGAGTGGCCTTTTATTGTGGGCAGTCTAAGGCACACCTGTGCACTAATCATGGTGTCTAATCAGCATCTTGATATGGCACACCTGTGAGGTGGGATGGATTATCTCAGCAAAGGAGAAGTGCTCACTATCACAGATTTCGACTGGTTTGTGAACAATATTTGAGGGAAATGGTGATATTGTGTATGTGGAAAAAGTTTTAGATCTTTGAGTTCATCTCATACAAAATGGGAGCAAAACCAAAAGTGTTGCGTTTATATTTTTGTTGAGTGTATTACGAGGACTGCTTTCTTCCACCTGCGAAATATAGTGAAGATTCATCCCATCCTGTCTATGGCTGATGCTGAGACCCTGATTTCATGCGTTTGTCTTTTCTAGATTGGACTACTGCAATGTTCTATTTTCTGGTTTACCGCAGTCTAGCATTAGGACTCTCCAAATGGTTCAAAATGCTGCAGGCAGACTTTTGACACGAAGCAGAAAGTTTGACCACATTACACCCATTTTGGCGTCTCTTCACTGGCTTCCTGTCCCAGTGAGATCAGATTTTAAGGTTCTGCTACTAACCTATAAAATTATTCATGGACTGGCACCTCCCTACCTAGCTGACCTAATTAAACCCTACGTACCGGCCCGGGCTTTGCGTTCTCAGGGTGCAGGAATACTTTGTGTCCCTAGGGTGAATAAGAAGTCTGCGGGTCACAGAGCTTTCTCTCATCGTGCTCCTGTTCTGTGGAATGATCTCCCTGCATCAATAAAACAGTCAGATTCTGTGGAGACTTTCAAGTCCAGACTTAAGACGCACTTATTTTCCCTTTCGTGTGGCTAGCATACTGGTACAGTTCTGTTTTACGCTTTTTACTCTTTTAATTCATTTATTAGTAATCGGAGCGGGCTGCAGCTTCAACTTTACCTAAATTCTGGGTCTTTTAGTGAAGCTTATGGCTAGTGGCTGGCGATCACCTTAGTATTTCTTCTGTTTTTCTTGTTGTTTAATGCTGACAAATTATACAGTATTTCTCGTCTTTCTGATGCCTGATTCTGTTTTTTTCTCTCTGTTTAAGGTGCAGCTCCATCCAGAGATGGTAACTGTATTTATGCTGGAGACCCTCCTCTCCTGTCGCTCTCTCTCTCTCCCTCTCTCTCCCTCTTCTCTGTCGCTCTCTCTCTCTCCCTCCCTCTGTCGCTCTCTCTCTCTCTCTCTCCCTCTGTCGCTCTCTCTCTCTCTCCCTCTGTCTCTCTCTCTCTCTCCCTCTGTCTCTCTCTCTCTCTCTCTCTCCCTCTGTCGCTCTCTCTCTCTCTCTCTCCCTCTGTCGCTCTCTCTCTCTCTCCCTATGTCTCTCTCTCTCTCTCCCTCTGTCTCTCTCTCTCTCTCTTTCTCTCTCTCTGATCAAACAATAGGCGCTGTGACTTTAAAATAAAAGCCTCGTCGCTGCGCTCAACAGACGCCCTGATCCATCAGGTCTGATCAAATCAGCGGACCTGATCGGAGCAACCAGAGCTTTAAAAGTTTAGAGTCACAGCTCTTCATTCACAGCAGCCTTTACCACAGCCAGACTCAGCACCATCTGTACACAATGAAAATGAGCCACAAAGACAAAAAAATAATAATAAAATAATGTTAAATGACTCTGTGACGTGCACCACACCGTGCAGTAGAGAACAGAGCGCACTTCCACAGAGGCAGAAAATAGCAGCTTTGGCTACATATGTGGCAGTAATGAAACTGTAAAAACCTCATGATACAGTCCACTGTTTTCCAAGTGCAGTGACGTGTTCTGCACAGCCGGCAGGAAGGAACTGGGTTTAAATCGCGGCTACAAGCGAGTGTGTGCAAACATTAAAAAGCGAACACACGCAGCTGCAAGCAGATCTACAAACACTGAAAAAGGCTGATTACACGCACATTTCGGGCGTATTTAAATGAAACACAACGCTGCAATACGCAGCTCTACGAATACACCAGTGTGAAAGGGGCTTTACCACTGCTGCTCGGGGGTTAGCAAGGTTAGATCTTACTTGTGTGAAGTGCCTTGAGGCAACTCTATTGTGATTTGGAGCTATATAAATAAAAATAAAATTTGAAATTGTAATTACAATAAATCTCAAAAAGTATAATTGCTAAGACTGTAAAGTTTTATTTAAGACTTTAAATTAGAAAAATGGCCAAATGAGGCAAAGCAAAAGGTTATATTTCTTTATTTTTACCATGTGATTATTTACGGGGATTATTTTTGTTTTTTAGCTTGTGATTAGTTACTGGGATTATTTCTGTTTATTTGCCATGTGGTTATTTTACTGGATTAGTTTTATTTTTTTAAATCGTGGTTATTTATTGGAATTATTTTTGTTTATGTACTATGTCATTATTTATGGAGATTATTTATTAGTTTTTTTTTTTTTTAAATCAAGTGATTATTTATTGAGATTTTAATTTATTTATTTTTTTTTACCATTTTTTTGTTTTGTTCATTTATTTACTATGTGAGTATTTACTGGGATTATTTTTTCTTATTTACTGTGTGATTATTTATTAGGATTTTTCCATCTCACCCTGTCCTCTATGTCTTCCTCTGTCACACCACCTCACCTGCATGTCCTCCCTCAGCACATCCATAAACCTCCTCTTTGTCCTCCCTCTTCTCCTCCCGCCTGGTGGTATCCTTCTCCCTATATACCCTGGGTCTCACCTCTGCACATGTCCAAACCGTCCCACCTGAGCTGTCCCTCTGATATGTTCATTCCTAATCTTGCCCGTTCTCGTCTCTCTGTCTTCAGGTCCGTCTCCTGTCTTTTTGTTATTGTCACCGTCCAACATAGCTGGTCTCACTACTGTCTTGTAAAATTTCCTCTTCACTCTTGCAGATATTCTTCTGTCACAAATCCCTCCTGCCACCTTTCTCCACCCTGCCTGCACTCTCTTCTTCACCTCTTTACCACACTCTCCATTACTTTGGACAGTTGACCCAAAGAATTTAAATTAATCTACTTTCACCATTTCTACTCCTTGTAACTGCACTATTCCACTGGGCTCCCTCTCATTCACACACATGGACTCAGTCTTGCTCCTACTGAGTTCCATTCCCCTGCTCTCCACAGCATATCTCTACCTCTCTAGGCTAGACTCAACTTGCTCTCTACTCTCACTACAGATCACAATGTCATCTGCAAACATCATAGTCCATGGGGACTCCTGTCTGATCTCATCCATCAACCTGCCCACCACTATTGCAAACAAGAAAGGACTCAGAGCTGATCCTTGGTGTAATCCCACCTCCACCTTGAATGAGTCCGTCTTTACTACTGCACATCTCACCGCTGTCACACTATCCTTGTACATGTCTTGCACTACCCTAACATACTTCTCTGCCGCTCCAGACTTCCTCATATAATACCACAGCTCTTCTCTTGGCACCCTATCATAAGCTTTCTCTAAATCCACAAACACACAATGTAACTCTTTCTGGCCTTCTCTGTACTTCTCCATCAGTATTCTCAGAGCAAACATTGCATCTGTAGTACTCTTTCTCTTCATGAAACCATATTGCTGCTCACATAACTTTATCTATTTTCTAAGCCTAGCTTCTACTACTCTTCCATAACTTCATGCTGTGGCCAATCAACTTTATGCCTCTGTAGTTACTGCAGCTCTGCACATCACCCTTATTCTTAAAAATAGGAACCAGCACACTTCGTCTCCACTCCTCAGGCATCCTCTCACTTTCCAAGATTTTATTAAACAATCTGGTTAGAAACTCCACTGCCATCACTCCTAGACATTTCCATGCCTCCACTGGAATGTCATCTGGTCTTTCTAGTAGCTGCCCTCACTTCATCCTCACTTGTACTTCCTGATTTACTCTCTCAACATCATTCAGCCTTTTCTCTCTCTCATTTTTGTCATTCATCAGCTCCACAAAATATTCACTCCACCTTCTCAACACACTTTCCACGCTGGTCAGCACATTACCATTCTTTTCTTCCTTCCTTACTATTCAACTACTTGTATATCTTACTAATGCCTTTTCCTTCACTTTTGCCACTTCTCTTTTCACCTTATGCCATATCTCCTTGTCCTCCTGTCTATCGTCTTCATTTCTCCAACGATCCAAATTCTTTTTTTCCAACCTCTTTCTCCTTATGCTTTCCTGGACATCTTCTTTCCACCACCAAGTCTCCTTGTATTCCTTCCACTGTCCAGATGTCACACTCAGTACCTTCCTGTCTGTCTTCCTCACCACATCTGCAGTACTTTTCCAGTTGTCCAAAATTGCTTCCCCTCCATCCAGTGCTTCTCTCACCTGCTTACTGAATTTCACACAACAGTCTTCTTCCTTTAGCTTCCACCATCTGATCCTTTGTTGAGCTCTCACTCTTCTTCTTCATCTCTAAAGTCATCTTACAAACCACCATCCTATGCTGTCTAGCTACACTTTCTCCTGCCACCTTACAGTCTCTGATTTCTTTTAGCTTGCATCTCCTACACAGAATGTAGTCCACCTGTGTGCACCTTCCTCCACTCTTATCTGTCCCCCTGTGCTTCTCTCTTTTCCTAAAGTAGGTATTCACCACAGCCATTTCCATCCTTTTTGCAAAATCCACTACCATCTGTCCTTCCTCATTCCTATCCTTGATACCATATCTACCCATTACTTCCTCGTCACCTCTGCCCCTTCACCAACATGCCCATTGAAGTCCGCTCCTATCACCACTCTTTCATGCTTTGGTTCACTCTCCACCACCTCATCTAACTCACCCCAGAAATCTTCTTTCTCCTTCATCTCACAACCTGCCTGTGGGGCATATGCACTGATGATATTCACCATCATCACTTCAATTTCCAACTTCACACTCATCACCCTGTCAGACACTTGCTTAACCTCCAACACACTTAACATACTCTTCCTTTAAAATGACCCCAACACCATTTCTCTTCCTGTCAACTGGCAACATTCAAAGTCCTGACTCTCACTTCCATCCTTCTAGTTTTTCTCTTCTCCAGCTGTCTGTGGACACATTTTCCTCTTCTTCTTCGACTAGCAGTAGCCCAATTTCCGCCGACACCCTGTTGGGCAACAGCGGTCATTGTTAACCTGGCCTCAACTGATCCGGTATGGAAATTCAATTTGTACTCTGCATCTTTTGGTTACTTACTGAGATTATTTTTGTTCAGTTAGCATGTGATTATTTTTTGGATTTGTTTTGTTTTTTCATGATGTGGTTATTTACTGTAATTATTTTTGTTTGTATGTACCATGTGATTATTTATAGAGATCATTTTTTTAATCATGTCATTATTTATTGGAATTCTTTGTTTTATACTGTGTAATTATTTATTAGGGCCCGAGTAGGACAACGTCCTACGAGGACCCTATTGTAACTGCGCTGTTTATTATTATTAATATTATTATTCTCATTCTTGAAATCAAAATTTCGGCCTCTTCCCATGCTCAAAAACTCACCAAACTTTGCAGCGTGGTCCGGTCACATCCGAAATTCGATATTTTGGGGGTCGCGCACAAGGTCGAAGCGAAATCGCGAAATAGCGCCCCCTAGAAATTTTCAAAAACCCCTCCGCATTGGGGTTTTTTTCGTCGCAGCCTCACGAAATTCGGTACACATATTTACCATGCCGGGACGCACAAAGAAGTCTCTTACTGTCATGGTGAAATATCGACAGGAAGTCGGCCATTTTGATTTTAAGTTTCGATTTTGCCATTAATTAATTTTTGCCATTTTTGGCCATTTCCACTACTTACATTTGAACGAACTCGTCCTAGGGATTTCATCCGATCGACTTCAAATTTGGTCAACATCATCACGACACAATGGTGATCAAAAGTTATCAAAAGATTCTAATTAGTTCAAAAGGCGTGACTGCTATGGGTCGTCAAACTTTGGCGAGCTTTTCGGAGCACGCCATTTCACTTCGAATGGTTGTCACGCCCACATACTTCATCGTAGATCCTTCAAACTTGCTGGACATGATGAGGGCTCTGCCCTGAACATCTACATATATTAAGTTCCCACCTCCGCCATAGCGCCCCCCGGTGGTGGCAGGAAATGTCCTATTTTTACTTTAAGAGGTCCTGATGTCACATACTTAACCCAATCAACTTCATTCCACTTCTAAAACATGCAGAACAAGTTGGTGAATGTAGGCGATGAACACCGTGAAATTACAAGTAACAGCGTCTGTGTGGCGGCGTGCCGAATATTGCCCAGTCACCATGAAATTATGTTCTTCCTTTTGACGGCTTTAATTTTGTCATATCATCATGAAAATTGATACACAGGTCGAGCACGACAACCACTTACAATTCATAGGGGCGTTGCCCATGGGCAGGGCAAAATGCCTCAATAGCGCACCCTTGAAACTTTCAAAAAACCCTCCCCTTAGGGGTTTTTTTGGAGTAGGGAGATGAAAATTGGTACACGTGACTTGCATAGATGTACAAAAAAGTCTCTTGCACCATGGGTCTACTCCAAACAGGAAGTCGGCCATTTTGAATTTTCTTGTCATTTTGGCATGATTTCCACATGTTGTATTTGAACGAACTCCTCCTAGGGATTCTGTCCAATGCACTTCAAATTTCTTCCACATCACCCACAGATGATAGTGATCAAAAGTTATCGAAAGCTTTTCTCTATGTCGAAGGGTGTGGCCGCTATGGCGCCGCCATTTTGACCTTTTGCCATGGAACATTATACTTAAACAGGCACTGATGTCACATAGATAACCCAATCAACTTCCTTCCACTTCTAAAACAAGCAAAAGGAGTTGAACGTAGGCGATGATCGCCGTGAAGTTACGAGTAATGGCCTCCATGTGGCGGCGTGCCGAATATCGCCACTTCGCCATGAAATTACGTTCTTCCTTTTGACAGCTTTAATTTTGTCATATCATGAAAATTGATACACAGGTCAAGCACAACAACCTCTTACAATTCATAGGGGCGTCGCCCATGGGCGGGGCAAAATGCCTCAATAGCGCCCCCTTGAAACTTTCAAAAACCCCTCCCCATAGGGTTTTTTTTTTTTAAGTAGGGAGATGAAAATTGGTACACATGTGTGACTTGCATAGACGTACAAAAAAGTCTCTTGCACCATTGGTCTACTCCAAACAGGAAGTCGGCCATTTTGAATTTTCTTGTCATTTTGCCATGATTTCCACACATTGTATTTGAACAAACTCCTCCTAGGGATATTGTCCAATGCACTTCAAATTTCTTTGACAGCATCCAGAGATGATACTGACCAAAAGTTATCGAAAGCTTTTCTCTATGTTGAAGGGTGTGGTCGCTATGGCGCCGCCATTTTGACCCTTTGCCATGGAACAACAAGTCATGATAACTCCTTCATGCTTTGCCTGATTGACTTGAAACTTCTCATGTGTGATCACGGTTGGCCCCTGAACACACCTGGCCCCTGTGTTTGTACACTGAATGCCGCCTAGTGGATGAACCATCAACATACCATAACTCCTTCATGCATTGTGTGATTTGCTTAAAATTTTAACTGTGTGATGAGTGGTTGCTCCTGTATGCACATGCCCACATCTGGTCACAAGGGCACACATTAGCCTGGATAGGCGGTCGCGCGGAACGAGGGCCCGTATATGAATGCTTGCAGTCCTAGTTGAGATTATGTTTGTTTTTCCATTGTGTGATTATGTATTGGTTTATTTTTCTTTTCTTTTGTGGTTTTGTCTTTAAAGTATATTAATTACGTTACATAACCTCAAAGGGTGAGAAACAAGTGGGCGGAGCCCAGTACCTGTCTGCTGTAAGCCACAGCTGACTTTATAAGTGGTCCACAAGCTGATGGCCATCAGGAACGTTGCGATGAAGCCAAAGACCTACAAAAGACACAGCAGAGACTCATATGAAATTCTGTGAAGTCAAAGGAGGCGGGGCCTAACTTAGCACTTTCTATTTATTTCTCAAACCAAAACAACCTTTTTGAACCTTCATGGACGAGATGTGGATTTTTACAATGAATAATAATGTATTATTGGTGGTCGATCTGCAGCAGCAAAGGCGCTTAATGGAGAAGACTTCCTGTGTAAACGGAATCAAGAAGCAACGAGTGGGTCCAGACTGACTGGGCCGTGTTTTTGTGCCAGTAATCTGGAGGGGCATTAGAGGTCTCACGCTGAATCATTTTTGAAAACAATGGTAAATGGACTGCATTTGTATATAGCGCTTTTCCATCTGCATCAGACGCTCAAAGCGCTTTACAATTATGCCTCACATTCACCCCGATGTCAGGGTGCTGCCATACAAGGCGCTCACTACACACCGGGAGCAACAGGGGATTGAAGACCTTGCCCAAGGGCCCTTAGTGATTTTCCAGTCAGGCGGGGATTTGAACCCAGGATCTTCTGGTCTCAAGCCCAACACCTTAACCGCTAGACCATCACCTCCCAAAACACACAAATTTAAAGGAGGACCTGATTCTGCACATTCTAAATTTGGTTTTAAAAAGTCATTCAAAAAATAAAAATAAAAGCCTATTGTTAAGTAATAAAAGGCCTTGTCAAAATGTAAACTAGTGCCAAGTCCAAAATATCCAGCTCACATTGTTCAAAAAACTATTTTCAGGATTTCTGGCTCCACTTGCAATTGTAATGTTTTTAGTTCCAGAACCATTTGAACTTTTGCAACAAATCTGAGGAAACTCAGTGATTAAACTCTGGAATGATGAAAAAGTGGGCATGAAGCGAACTCGGGCGTCCGCGTGGATTCGGGCGTCCTCGTGCTTACGTACCCATGCTGTCACCAGCGCTGAAGCTCCTGCACTCTTCACGGCGGCAACCACGGAGGCGATGAAGATGAGGAGCGTCCCAAGTGCGTAATGGAAGAATTCCTGAAGCAGAGTCACATGAGTCAAAACAGGTTCAGTCTTTACATCTTCTTTAAAAAAAAAAAAAAACTGCTCTAAATTGGACTGCAGAGTTAAAACAACTAAACCAGAGAACCATCAGTTCAGCTGGTCATCTGGCAAGTGGTGTTCAAGGATTTATCCTTATGTTGATGCAATTTTCAGTGTTTACATCCTCAGTTAATCAGGTCACATGTTCATTAGTGATTAAAACAACACAAATAAAAGAGATTCTGTGCTCCATCCTGATACCTGTCAATCAGAACCATCAAATCTGAAGTGTTCTCTGCACATCGGCTCATATGGGTCATTCTGTGTGAAATCATCAGATTTTCCAAGATCTTCCCAGGTCACCGACCCAGATTCTCATGATTTGTTTTTGTTTTTTTATACAAGTACCCACATATGTCTGATGAACACATGAAAAATATTTCTGCTTAATTCCAAGTGGCTTTTTTAGATATTTTTTAATCAGGGTACCCACTCGTGAATGCATTTTGAGCTTTTGTTCATTTTTAAAAGGCATTATCTCAGATTATCTACACAAAGTGTATTTTTCTTAATGAATGGAAAACTGCCATTTTTGTGATGCTACAGAATGAAACATTAGCTCTCTATCCCATTTTTGAAATTTACTACTGAAGTGAAAAATAGGATTGTGGATACCCTTATTAAAAAGTTATATCTAAAAAACTACATGGAATTAAGCAGAAATATTTTGCATGTGTTCATCAGACATATGTAGGTACTTGCAAAAAAAAAAAAAAAATCAAGAAAATCCGAGTCGGTGACCTGGGAGGCACCTGATGAAACAATAATCTTCTTATTTCTTAATTTCAGGATGCATGTATTGAAGGTTATAAGTCAACACCAGGGGGCGCCGTTTTCTATACCTGCAATCTGACACATATGGAACAAATGATTCATAAGAATCAGAACAGTCATAGATCAAGTATTTAAATCTGTGTGTGTTATATGTTCCTAATTAGACTAATTATCTTACAGATTCATTAATGATTATAATTTGACAAATCTGTGAAGTTGTTCTGTGCTCCATCATTAGATCTACTATAAAATAATCAGAACAAAAATCCATCAAGAGCTGATACACAAGAGGCATTTTTTTGTAAAAATGTGGATGATGTACAGACAGACAGACGCCTCATGATGGCTTTAGGTCATCCTAATTGTTTACTTGATGTTTCTGCATAACTTATACACACACACACACACACACACACACACACACACACACACACACACACACACACACACACACATCTTCAACCATTTATCCATGATCAGGTCACAGGGGGCTGGATTCACAGGGTGTGAGGCGGGTTCACCATGGTGGGAATCGATGCCATGACCTTATCGCTGTGAGGCAACAGTGCTAACCACTAATCCACCATGCTGCATATACATATATCCATCCATCCATCCATCCATCTTCTTCCGCTTTATCCAGAGTCGGGTCGCGCGGGCAGCAGCTCAAGCAAAGCCGTCCAGACCTCCCGATCCACACACACCGCCCCCAGCTCCTCCGGGGGAACCCCGAGGCGTTCCCAAGCCAGCTGAGAGACGTAGTCCCTCCAGCGTGTCCTGGATCTTCACCGGGACCTCTTCCCGATGGGACGTGCCCAGGAACACCTCTCCACCGAAAAAGATGCCCGAGCCACCTCAACTGACTCCTTTCGACGTGGAGGAGCAGCGGCTCGACTCCGAGCTCCGAGCCACCCTGCAGAGGAAACTCCTCTCGGCCGCTTGTGCTCATGATCTTGTTCTTTCGGTCATGAGCCAAATCTCATGACCATAGGTGAGGGTCGGAACGTAGATCGATCGGCAAATCGAGAGCTTTGCCCCCCTGCTCAGCTCTCTCTTCACCACGACGGTCCGATACAGCGACCGTATCACTGCAGACACTGCGCCGATCCGTCTGTCAATCTCATGCTCCATCCATCCCTCACTTGTGAACAAGACCCCGAGATACTTAAACTCCTCCACTTGAGGCAAGGACACGCCACCGACCTGAAGAGGGCAAAGCACCTTTTTTAATCCACCATGCTGCATATACATACACTCAACAAAAATATAAATGCAACACTTTTGGTTTTGCTCCCATTTTGCATGAGATGAAGTCAAAGATCTAAAACTTTTTCCACATACACAATATCACCATTTCCCTCAAATATTGTTCACAAACCAGTCTAAATCTGTGATAGTGAGCATTTCTCCTTTGCTGAGATAATCCATCCCACCTCACAGGTGTGCCATATCAAGATGCTGATTAGACACCATGATTAGTGCACAGGTGTGCCTTAGACTGCCCACAATAAAAGGCCACTCTGAAAGGTGCAGTTTTGTTTTATTGGGGGGGGATACCAGTCAGTATCTGGTGTGACCACCATTTGCCTCATGCAGTGCAACACATCTCCTTCGCATAGAGTTGATCAGGTTGTCAATTGTGGCCTGTGGAATGTTGGTCCACTCCTCTTCAATGGCTGTGTGAAGTTGCTGGATATTGGCAGGATCTGGTACACGCTGACGTATAAGCCGGTCCAGAGCATCCCAAACATGGTCAATGGGTGACATGTCCGGTGAGTATACCGGACATGCAAGAACTGGCACATTTTCAGCTTCCAAGAATTGTGTACAGATCCTTGCAACATGGGGCCGTGCATTATCCTGCTGCAACATGAGGTGATGTTCTTGGATGTATGGCACAACAATGGGCCTCAGGATCTCGTCACGGTATCTTTGTGCATTCAAAATGCCATCAATAAAATGCACCTGTGTTCTTCGTCCATAACAGACGCCTGCCCATACCATAACCCCACCGCCACCATGGGCCACTCGATCCACAACATTGACATCAGAAAACCGCTCACCCACACAACGCCACACACGCTGTCTGCCATCTGCCCTGAACAGTGTGAACCGGGATTCATCCGTGAAGAGAACACCTCTCCAACGTGCCAAACGCCAGCGAATGTGAGCATTTGCCCACTCAAGTCGGTTACGACAACGAACTGGAGTCAGGTCGAGACCCCGATGAGGACGACGAGCATGCAGATGAGCTTCCCTGAGATGGTTTCTGACAGTTTGTGCAGAAATTCTTTGGTTATGCAAACCGATTGTTTCAGCAGCTGTCAGAGTGGCTGGTCTCAGACGATCTTGGAGGTGAACATGCTGGATGTGGAGGTCCTGGGCTGGTGTGGTTACACGTGGTCTGCAGTTGTGAGGCTGGTTGGATGTACTGCCAAATTCTCTGAAACGCCTTTGGAGACGGCTTATGGTAGAGAAATGAACATTCAATACACGAGCAACAGCTCTGGTTGACATTCCTGCTGTCAGCATGCCAATTGCACGCTCCCTCAAATCTTGCGACATCTGTGGCATTGTGCTGTGTGATAAAACTGCACCTTTCAGAGTGGCCTTTTATTGTGGGCAGTCTAAGGCACACCTGTGCACTAATCATGGTGTCTAATCAGCATCTTTGTATGGCACACCTGTGAGGTGGGATGGATTATCTCAGCAAAGGAGAAGTGCTCACTATCACAGATTTAGACTGGTTTGTGAACAATATTTGAGGGAAATGGTGATATTGTGTATGTGGAAAAAGTTTTAGATCTTTGAGTTCATCTCATACAAAATGGGAGCAAAACCAAAAGTGTTGCGTTTATATTTTTGTTGAGTATATATATTAATTAAATTTAATCATAGAAAACAAAAATTACTGGATGTCCCAAAGAGCACCACATAAACAAACAAATCAGCATAAAACATAAAGAACAAGAGCAATCAGAGATTTCTGACATCCGCCAATCTGGATCACCTCCAAAATTCAGTCTAGTCTTCCACGCCCTAATATCCATCTGTGGAGCAAATTTGAAAAGAATCGGTGAAGTTCGTTTTGACATAATCCTTCAAAGCCTATATAAAGGGAATCTTGATCCAGAATCCGGATCCGCCCAACAATCTAAGCTAACAAGCCAACCTCGCCTCAGTGTTTATTAAATCATATTTTGAGGACTGTGCGGTGGTTCTCATCAAGCTTTGCTTTGGTGCATTTATTAAAAACTCTATCCTCAACAATCAGGCATTAACAGGACCAAACAAATCAAGCTACCAATAGCTGCTGAAAGTGCTAACCCCATTAGCACCGAAAATTAAATCGCACAATAATTTCATTCGACAGCTATACTGTGACACAGACGTCTTCATTGATGCATCAGAAGAATTAACTGCACAACACTCCACGTTATTACAGAGATTTGTTATAAAATGCGCAAAAAAGACAGACACACCCCTGCATCAGCTAGCACCCACAGCTAGCTGCCTCTGTGCTCAGGTTAGCAACACACACTCATTGTCATTCAAAGTGACCACACCCCATATTATGCATAATCCTTTGTCTTAAAATGTGTTAAGCTAAGATGTTCTTAAACTTCTGCATACATCCCTACAATTTTTAGATTAGACAGAACTTTATTCATCCCTTGGGAAGACTCCCTCAGGGAAACTGAGGTTCTAGCAGCATTGTATAGCAGCACACAGGGTAAGAAGCACACAATCAATCAATCAATCAACTTTTTTCTTGTATAGCGCCAAATCACAACAAACAGTTGCCCCAAGGCGCTCCACATTGCAAGGCAAGGCCATACAATAATTATGAAACACAGTCTACGTCTAAAGCAACATAACCAAGGGATGGTCCAGGGTCACCCGATCCAGCCCTAACTATAAGCCTTAGCGAAAAGGAAAGTTTTAAGCCTTTGTGGTGGGGACTTGGCCCCCACCACACAGAACATCAAAAGTGAGTAGAGGCAGAAGATATTCATATTTGTTCCAGGCTGTAAACATGTTTATTTCTGCTCTAAAGTTGGACATTTTAACATGAGTTTCTATGGAGCCTCAAGTGGCCAGCTAAGGAACTGCAACATTTTCCATCTTCCAGGTGTTTCATTTTGGACGGCTGGTGCGTACCGCTTATTAATGATGAACTTACAATGCGTTTGGTGATAAAAACTTTCACCCTCAGCAGGATCACAGCATCTATCCAATCTGCTGTCACAGATTAGCTTTTTTGTGTTTCTATTCTGACAAATTCTGTATAATACAGATAGCTAAAGACAAAGATGTCAAAAACACGCTTCTTCTTCTGTGAGGGCAACACGTTTTCCTCCATCTAATTGGTTGCCTGAAAAGGCACAGCAGTGACAATACATCACCTTTCTTTGAATGACCCCAGAAGGATGTGGCAGGGAATAAATCAAAATAACCAACTACAGAAGCAGCAACCCAGGAAATGCCAGGTCTGACGCCTCTCTAGCAGAGGAGCTGAACCGCTTCTTTGCCCGCTTTGAAGCAGACAGACCAGCAGCAACTCCACACCCACCACCCTCCAGCACTAGCACACTAACATTTCAGGAACACAAAGTGAGACGTGTGCTGAAGGCGATGAACCCCAGGAAGGCGGCCAGCCCCGATGGTGTACCTGGAAAGGTCAACTGGCTGGAGTTTTCACCTTCATCTTCAACCTGTCCCTGTCACAGGCCATCATTCCACTCTGCCTCAAATCCTCCACCATCATCCCAGTCCCAAAGAAGTCAGCAGTGGAGAGCATAAATGACTACAGGCCTATTGCACTTACGCTTGTGGTCATGAAGTGCTTTGAAAGACTGGTCTTTCAGCACATCAGGGCCTGTCTGCCTCCCACTCTGGACCCCCACCAGTTTGTCCACAGGGCAAACCGCTCCACAGAGGACACTATCACCACAACTGTCCACACCGCGCTGAGCCCCCTGGAGCACCAGGGGGGGCTACATGAGGATGCTCTTCCAGGACTTCAGCTCAGCCTTCAACCACATCATCTCGGAGATCCTGGTCCAGAAACTGACACATCTGGGCATCTCCACCCCCATCTGCCAGTGGATCAAGGACTTCCTCACAAACCGCCCACCATCCGTGAAACTTGGCCCCCACCAGTCCTCCACCATCACACTCAGCACCGGTTCCCCTCCAGTCTGTGTACTGAGCCCCGTCCTGTTCACCCTTTACACACGACTGCTCTCCGACCCACCCCACAAACACCATCATAAAGTTTGCGGATGATACCACAGTGACTGGGCTCATCTCAGGGGGGGATAAGTCTGATTACAGAGACGAGGTCAATCAAATCAAATCAGTTTTATTTATATAGCACCAAATCACAACAAACAGTCGCCCCAAGGCGCTTTATATTGTAAGGCAAAAGCCATATAATAATTACAGAAAAACCCCAACGGTCAAAACGTCCCCCTATGAGCAAGCACTTGGCGACAGTGGGAAGGAAAAACTCCCTTTTAACAGGAAGAAACCTCCAGCAGAACCAGGCTCAGGGAGGGGCAGTCTTCTGCTGGGACTGGTTGGGGCTGAGGGAGAGAATCAGGAAAAAGACATGCTGTGGAGGGGAGCAGAGATCAATCACTAATGATTAAATGCAGAGTGGTGCATACAGAGCAAAAAGAGAAAGAAACACTCAGTGCATCATGGGAACCCCCCAGCAGTCTACGTCTATAGCAGCATAACTAAGGGATGGTTCAGGGTCACCTGATCCAGCCCTAACTATAAGCTTTAGCAAAAAGGAAAGTTTTAAGCTTAATCTTAAAAGCAGAGAGGGTGTCTGTCTCCCTGATCTGAATTGGGAGCTGGTTCCACAGGAGAGGAGCCTGAAAGCTGAAGGCTCTGCCTCCCATTCTACTCTTACAAACCCTAGGAACTACAAGTAAGCCTGCAGTCTGAGAGCGAAGCGCTCTATTGGGGTGATATGGTACTACGAGGTCCCTAAGATAAGATGGGACCTGATTATTCAAAACCTTATAAGTAAGAAGAAGAATTTTAAATTCTATTCTGGAATTAACAGGAAGCCAATGATGAGAAGCCAATATGGGTGAGATATGCTCTCTCCTTCTAGTCCCTGTCAGTACTCAAGCTGCAGCATTGAGTGAAGGCTTTTCAGGGAACTTTTAGGACAACCTGATAATAATGAGTTACAATAGTCCAGCCTAGAGGAAATAAATGCATGAATTAGCTTTTCAGCATCACTCTGAGACAAGACCTTTCTAATTTTAGAGATATTGCGCAAATGCAAAAAAGCAGTCCTACATATTGGCTTAATATGCGCACTGAAGGACATATCCTGATCAAAAATGACTCCAAGATTTCTCACAGTATTACTGGAGGTCAGGGTAATGCCATCCAGAGTAAGGATCTGGTTAGACACCATGTTTCTAAGATTTGTGGGGCCAAATACAATAACTTCAGTTTTATTTGAATTTAAAAGCAGGAAATTAGAGGTCATCCATGTCTTTATGTCTGAAAGACATTCCTGCAGTTTAACTAATTGGTGTGTATCCTCTGGCTTCATGGATAGATAAAGCTGGGTATCATCTGCGTAACAATGAAAATTTAAGCAATGCTTTCTAATAATACTGCCTAAGGGAAGCATGTATAAAGTGAATAAAATCGGTCCTAGCACAGAACCATGTGGAACTCCATAATTAACCTTAGTCCGTGAAGAAGACTCCCCATTTACATGAACAAATTGTAATCTATTAGATAAATATGATTCAAACCACTGCAGCGCAGTGCCTTTAATACCTATGGCATGCTCTAAATTCTGTAATAAAATTTTATGGTCAACAGTATCAAAAGCAGCACTGAGGTCTAACAGGACGAGCACAGAGATGAGTCCACTGTCTGAGACCATAAGAAGATCATTTGTAACCTTCACTAATGCTGTTTCTGTACTATGATGAATTCTAAAACCTGACTGAAACTCTTCAAATAGACCCTCTGCAGATGATCAGTTAGCCGTTTTACAACTACCCTTTCAAGAATTTTTGAGAGAAAAGGAAGGTTGGAGATTGGCCTATAATTAGCTAAGATAGCTGGGTCAAGTGATGGCTTTTTAAGTAATGGTTTAATTACTGCCACCTTAAAAACCTGTGGTACATAGCCAACTAATAAAGACAGATTGATCATATTTAAGATTGACGCATTAACTAATGGTAGGGCTTCCTTGAGCAGCCTGGTAGGAATGGGGTCTAATAGACATGTTGATGGTTTGGAGGAAGTGACTAATGAAAGTAACTCAGACAGAACAATTGGAGAGAAAGAGTCTAACCAAATACCGGCATCACTGAAAGCAGTCGAACATAACGATATGTCTTTGGGATGGTTATGAATAATTTTTTCTCTAATAGTTAAAATTTTATTTGCAAAGAAAGTCATGAAGTCATTACTAGTTAAAGTTAAAGGAATACTCGGCTCAATAGAGCTCTGACTCTTTGTCAGCCTGGCTACAGTGCTGAAAAGAAACCTGGGGTTGTTCTTATTTTCTTCAATTAGTGATGAGTAGTAAGATGTCCTAGCTTTACGGAGGGCTTTTTTTATAGAGCAACAGACTCTTTTTCCAGGCTAAATGAAGATCTTCTAAATTAGTGAGACGCCATTTCCTCTCCAGGTTATGGGTTATCTGCTTTAAGCTGCGAGTTTGTGGGTTATACCACAGAGTCAGGCACTTCTGATTTAAGGCTCTCTTTTTCAGAGGAGCTACAGCATCCAAAGTTGTGCTCAATGAGGATGTAAAGCTATTGATGAGATAATCTATCTCACTCACAGAGTTTAGGTAGCTACTCTGCACTGTGTTGGTATATGGCATTGAAGAACATAACAAAGAAGGAATCATATCCATAAACCTAGTTACAGCGCTTTCAGAAAGACTTCTACTGTAATGAAACTTATTCCCCACTGCTGGGTAGTCCATTAAAGTAAATGTAAATGTTAATAAGAAATGATCAGACAAAAAGGGGTTTTCAGGGAATACTGTTAAGTCTTCAATTTCTATGCCATATGTCAGAACAAGATCTAAAGTGTGGCTAAGGTGGTGGGTGGGCTCATTTACCTTTTGAGCGAAGCCAACTGAGTCTAATAATAGATTAAATGCAGTGTTGAGGCTGTCATTCTCAGCATCTGTGTGGATGTTAAAATCGTCCACTATAATTATCTTATCTGAGCTAAGCACTAAGTCAGACAAAAGGTCCGAAAATTCACAGAGAAACTCACAGTAACGACCAGGTGGACGATAGATAATAACAAATAAAACTGGTTTTTGGGACTTCCAATTTGGATGGACAAGACTAAGAGTCAAGCTTTCAAATGAATTAAAGCTCTGTCTGGGTCTTTGATGAATTAATATGCTGGAGTGGAAAATTGCTGCTAATCCTCCCCCTCGACCCGTGCTACGAGCATTCTGACAGTTAGTGTGACTCGGGGGTGTTGACTCATTTAAACTAACATAATCATCCTGCTGTAACCAGGTTTCTGTAAAGCAGAATAAATCAATATGTTGATCAATTATTAGATCATTTACTAACAGGGACTTAGAAGAGAGAGAACTAATGTTTAATAGACCACATTTAACTGTTTTAGTCTGTGGTGCAGTTGAAGGTGCTATATTATTTTGACTGACAGCGTGGTGTTCAGCTAACAACCTGCCGCTGAACACCAAGGGGACTGTGTGGAAAGGGTCAGCTCCATCAGGTTCCTGGGCGTGCAGATCTCTGACAGCCTCTCCTGGGCTGCCAACACCACAGTGGTGGTGAAGAAAGCCCAGCAGCGACTCCACTTCCTGAGGGTGCTCAGGAGAAACAATCTGGAGGAGAAGCTGCTGGTGTTGTTCTACAGAGCCACCATCGAGAGCATCCTGATGTACTGCATCACAGTGTGGTACGGGTGGTGCACAGCAGCAGACAGGAGAGCGCCGCAGAGGGTGATCAAAACAGCCCAGGTGGTTGCTCTCTGCCCAGCCTGGAAGACATTGCCAGCTCTCGCTACCTCAGCAGAGCTGCCAGCATCTGCAAAGACACATCCCACCCCAGCAACCACCTGTTTGACCTACGACGCTCCGGCTGATGGTATAGGTCAATCAAAACTAGGACAAACAGACTCAGGGACAGCTTTCTCCCCAGAGCGATCACTGCTCTGAACAATAACAAATCAAACAAATCTGTACTTTTCAAGTTTGTTGTGCAATTATCTGTAACCATGTGCAATATTTCCCGTGCAATATGATTCCACAGTTGTATATAATTCTCGTTTTACATTTTACTTGGTCCACATTCTATTTTATTTAGTTGTACATATACTTTGAATAATTTATTGTTGGATTTTATTATCTTCTATTTGGATAACAATTACTCGCACCTCGGAAAAGCACCTTTTTGGAGTTGCACTCATATCTCATTGCAATGCAAATTACAATGACAATACAGGCGAATCTGAAACGTTCAGAGATATTTTTTTTTTAAAACTTAAAAACGCTCATAACAGCCCGGTTAAGATAAAAACATTCAACCCAGTCTCACGGCATGTCGTGATTCAGCAGCACGAAATATACATTAATCTATTGGTTCATGATATTGTACCGAAAAGTGCCTCATTTTCATCACTGCAGCACAAATTCATTCTAATTAATTCCGTGATGGCTGCACAAAATTAAAAGTGAGGTGGGGGGGGTCGGGATGGTTATGGTTAGGGTTGGGGGAAAGAGTAGGATTAGGTTATGGTTAAAGTTGGGGTTGGGAATAGGATTAGTAAAAGTGAGTTAAAATTTACCGTCACAAAAACCTGACTCATTTCGTGACGGGCGCACGAAAAAAACCCAGTGAGACTGGGCTGAAACATAACGTGGTGAAGGTGCACTTTTCTCACTGTGACGGAGCTTTAATAGCCCTTCTACGCGTGGGGGTCAGAGAACGGACTCACTCAGGCCTGTCAGGGATCTTGGCCGCGTGATTCAGGTGCATGAAAGCGAGAGAAGAAAACATAAAACAACAAATCCTTTGAAGTATGTTGCCAGGTTGGGATGTAAAGGCACAGAAAATCATAAATGTTTATTTGCATGTTGTGGAACCCGGCTGAGTTTCAAAACATCAAGATCTGTCAGTCACAAAAGCAAAATACTGAAACAAAAGCAACAAATCCAAGGTGCCAATCAGGACAGGAAGTGGAATTTTTTGTTATGTTTTTAGTATCAACATGCAAAGCAGAAATGCAGGTGAGCGAAATCATCCCGTCTGCTCACCGTCAGCATCCAGTTGATGCAGGGCATCTTCCTCTGCAGCCTGAAGATACTGACCAAGAAGAAGGTCAGGAGGACCACGAAGAACGACAAGGCCACAAGCTCCAAGAACAGGAATGCTGCCCAGGAAGTCCAGCCACGGGCACAGTAGACGCACAGAAAGGAAATGAGCAGGGCAACCTGATGGGGAAAAAACACACACACACACGCACACACAGCTAGCTTAAAACACCCTGATCAGCCCAACGCCAATCACACACACACACACACACACATATATATATATAATGAGCCCAACCCTGGACACGGTCAGGCCGAGTCAGCCACCAGGTTAGACTCACCCACACCTGACAACGAGTCATAATGGAAGGACTTCACCGAACCTGCTACATCTGACAGCAAGGCAACAAGAGGAACCTCCAGAACCAGAACCGCTCACAGTACTGGAAGGACTTCACAGCAGGGCAGTGACTGGTGGACTTGATAACTGACCGCAGGGACCTCCCAGAACCAATCACTGTTACAACGGCTCAGATCCAAAAGTGAGTCTGAAGCACGGTGAGCAGGACAGCACCAGGTCCTGACCGGATCCATTCCCGCAGGCTGAAGAATCTAACAGCAGTTCATCTGAAACAGTTCAGGGTTTGGCTTCAATTCCTCTGAAATGTACAAATGGTTTTGAGACTAAAAATCACCTTCGTTATGATCCAACTTGCAGAACTGCATGCTGCAACTTCTGGAATCATGGCATGGATTTGCAGACTTTTGGAAGTCTTGCACAGTATCGGAATTCCAATATGGTTCAGGTTCACTCCCTGGTACTTGAGCAAGGTGGGAATTTTTAACTTCCAACTCTGGCCAGCATTTCTGGAAGCACCTTCAGGGTCAGAACGAGGCTCTCGCTCAGTTTTGCCTCTTGATTATTTCATCTTAAAGGACATGTCGTATGGAACAGCACAAAGGTGGACAGACGGAGTGAAAAGAACGCTGCAACATCAGATCACCAAACTACTGACTAGGGATGGGTATTGATAAGATTTTATCGATATCAGACGGCAGTGACGCTCAGCGCTCAGTCAGATCAGTGGACCTACGAGCACTCTTGGAAAAAGTCAGGAATACGTTATTTCAGGAGCTTCAGGACTTTCTACCAGCTCGTGGATGTGCACGAGCGTCATGTGCACCGCCGGGTCAGTGCTCCGTACAGAGAGGAGACGGCACACTTCACCCTCAACTCTTTATTTTTGAACGTCTGTCAGATCTCGGATCCAGATGTGTGTGGAATCTCACGCATATACTCATCTTCAACCACTTATCCAAGATCAGGTCGTAGGGGACTGGAGGCAGGGTTCAATCTGGACAGGACGCCAGTCTGTCACAGGGACACATACAGACACACAAACACATTCACACCCACAGACGGTTTAAAGTCTCCAGTCCATCTAACCTGCATGTCTTTGGATGTGAGAGGAAGCCAAAGCACCTGGAGGGAACCCACACCAACACAGGGAGAACACGCAAACTCCACACAGAAAGACCACTCGAGGGAATCAACCCCATGACCTTCTCACTATGAGGCAACAGTGCTAACCACTAAGCCACCGTGGAGCCCGTGTGTGGAATCTGCTCTCTGTATTAACTTCACCCCCAAAACTTTTTTTACAGTGACTGCATCAGAATTAACACAGTTATCACTTTAAAAGCGAGTCATTACAACAGATCAAAACTTATATAAATTCTGAAATTAATCCAGGGCTCCACTCAACAACGAGTACTAACCAGTACTGCGTAGCTGTATTGACTGACGCATACATGACCTCCAACAGACAAAATCTGAGCAGTTGTGAATTCTGTGCGACGTGTCCTTTAGTGTAATGTTTATAAAAACAGTAAAACATTTGGAAAATCTGAACAGTACTTCCACTTTTGGATTGTGGCTGTGCGCACTTCCAGGAGTCCTACTTAGTAGCTTACTTCTGAAATGGTCCAGGTCCTATTCCGGAACCGTTCTGATTCACAAACTGTGCGGACAAGCCCTCTGGGGGGCGGGGCTTGCCGTCAAAACCGTTGGACCATGAATGAATTTAATGAAGAGAATCTTGACTTTTAAAAAAAGTAAAAACGAAAAGCCTTTGTCAAACACATGCAGACAACAAGCAGAACGTCACATTTAGGATTTTAAAATTTACAGATCACATTAAAGTAATTCTGATCATAAGTATCCGCAGCAATCAATCAATCAATCAATCAATTTTTTTTATATAGCGCCAAATCACAACAAACAGTTGCCCCAAGGCGCTTTATATTGTAAGGCAAGGCCATACAATAATTATGTAAAACCCCAACGGTCAAAACGACCCCCTGTGAGCAAGCACTTGGCTACAGTGGGAAGGAAAAACTCCCTTTTAACAGGAAGAAACCTCCAGCAGAACCAGGCTCGGGGAGGGGCAGTCTTCTGCTGGGACTGGTTGGGGCTGAGGGAGAGAACCAGGAAAAAGACATGCTGTGGAGGGGAGCAGAGATCGATCACTAATGATTAAATGCAGAGTGGTGCATACAGAGCAAAAAGAGAAAGAAACAGTGCATCATGGGAACCCCCCAGCAGTCTACGTCTATAGCAGCATAACTAAGGGATGGTTCAGGGTCACCTGATCCAGCCCTAACTATAAGCTTTAGCAAAAAGGAAAGTTTTAAGCCTAATCTTAAAAGTAGAGAGGGTGTCTGTCTCCCTGATCTGAATTGGGAGCTGGTTCCACAGGAGAGGAGCCTGAAAGCTGAAGGCTCTGCCTCCCATTCTAGTCTTACAAACCCTAGGAACTACAAGTAAGCCTGCAGTCTGAGAGCGAAGCGCTCTATTGGGGTGATATGGTACTACGAGGTCCCTAAGATAAGATGGGACCTGATTATTCAAAACCTTATAAGTAAGAAGAAGAATTTTAAATTCTATTCTAGAATTAACAGGAAGCCAGTGAAGAGAGGCCAATATGGGTGAGATATGCTCTCTCCTTCTAGTCCCCGTCAGTACTCTAGCTGCAGCATTTTGAATTAACTGAAGGCTTTTTAGGGAACTTTTAGGACAACCTGATAATAATGAATTACAATAGTCCAGCCTAGAGGAAATAAATGCATGAATTAGTTTTTCAGCATCACTCTGAGACAAGACCTTTCTGATTTTAGAGATATTGCGTAAATGCAAAAAAGCAGTCCTACATATTTGTTTAATATGCGCTTTGAATGACATATCCTGATCAAAAATGACTCCAAGATTTCTCACAGTATTACTAGAGGTCAGGGTAATGCCATCCAGAGTAAGGATCTGGTTAGACACCATGTTTCTAAGATTTGTGGGGCCAAGTACAATAACTTCAGTTTTATCTGAGTTTAAAAGCAGGAAATTAGAGGTCATCCATGTCTTTATGTCTGTAAGACAATCCTGCAGTTTAGCTAATTGGTGTGTGTCCTCTGGCTTAATGGATAGATAAAGCTGGGTATCATCTGCGTAACAATGAAAATTTAAGCAATACCGTCTAATAATACTGCCTAAGGGAAGCATGTATAAAGTGAATAAAATTGGTCCTAGCACAGAACCTTGTGGAACTCCATAATTAACTTTAGTCTGTGAAGAAGATTCCCCATTTACATGAACAAATTGTAATCTATTAGACAAATATGATTCAAACCACCGCAGCGCAGTGCCTTTAATACCTATGGCATGCTCTAATCTCTGTAATAAAATTTTATGGTCAACAGTATCAAAAGCAGCACTGAGGTCTAACAGAACAAGCACAGAGATGAGTCCACTGTCCGAGGCCATAAGAAGATCATTTGTAACCTTCACTAATGCTGTTTCTGTACTATGATGAATTCTAAAACCTGACTGAAACTCTTCAAATAGACCATTCCTCTGCAGATGATCAGTTAGCTGTTTTACAACTACCCTTTCAAGAATTTTTGAGAGAAAAGGAAGGTTGGAGATTGGCCTATAATTAGCTAAGATAGCTGGGTCAAGTGATGGCTTTTTAAGTAATGGTTTAATTACTGCCACCTTAAAAGCCTGTGGTACATAGCCAACTAACAAAGATAGATTGATCATATTTAAGATCGAAGCATTAAATAATGGTAGGGCTTCCTTGAGCAGCCTGGTAGGAATGGGGTCTAACAAACATGTTGATGGTTTGGATGAAGTAACTAATGAAAATAACTCAGACAGAACAATCGGAGAGAAAGAGTCTAACCAAATACCGGCATCACTGAAAGCAGCCAAAGATAACGATACGTCTTTGGGATGGTTATGAGTAATTTTTTCTCTAATAGTTAAAATTTTGTTAGCAAAGAAAGTCATGAAGTCATTACTAGTTAAAGTTAATGGAATACTCAGCTCAATAGAGCTCTGACTCTTTGTCAGCCTGGCTACAGTGCTGAAAAGAAACCTGGGGTTGTTCTTATTTTCTTCAATTAGTGATGAGTAGAAAGATGTCCTAGCTTTACGGAGGGCTTTTTTATAGAGCAACAGACTCTTTTTCCAGGCTAAGTGAAGATCTTCTAAATTAGTGAGACGCCATTTCCTCTCCAACTTACGGGTTATCTGCTTTAAGCTACGAGTTTGTGAGTTATACCATGGAGTCAGACACTTCTGATTTAAAGCTCTCTTTTTCAGAGGAGCTACAGCATCCAAAGTTGTCTTCAATGAGGATGTAAAACTATTGACGAGATACTCTATCTCCCTTACAGAGTTTAGGTAGCTACTCTGCACTGTGTTGGTATATGGCATTAGAGAACATAAAGAAGGAATCATATCCTTAAACCTAGTTACAGCGCTTTCTGAAAGACTTCTAGTGTAATGAAACTTATTCCCCACTGCTGGGTAGTCCATCAGAGTAAATGTAAATGTTATTAAGAAATGATCAGACAGAAGGGAGTTTTCAGGGAATACTGTTAAGTCTTCTATTTCCATACCATAAATCAGAACAAGATCTAAGATATGATTAAAGTGGTGGGTGGACTCATTTACTTTTGAGCAAAGCCAATAGAGTCTAATAATAGATTAAATGCAGTGTTGAGGCTGTCATTCTCAGCATCTGTGTGGATGTTAAAATCGCCCACTATAATTATCTTATCTGAGCTAAGCACTAAGTCAGACAAAAGGTCTGAAAATTCACCGAGAAACTCACAGTAACAACCAGGTGGACGATAGATAATAACAAATAAAACTGGTTTTTGGGACTTCCAATTTGGATGGACAAGACTAAGAGACAAGCTTTCAAATGAATTAAAGCTCTGTCTGGGTTTTTGATTAATTAATAAGCTGGAATGGAAGATTGCTGCTAATCCTCCGCCCCGGCCCGTGCTACGAGCATTCTGACAGTTAGTGTGACTCGGGGGTGTTGACTCATTTAAACTAACATATTCTTCCTGCTGTAACCAGGTTTCTGTTAGGCAGAATAAATCAATATGTTGATCAATTATTATATCATTTACTAACAGGGACTTAGAAGAGAGAGACCTAATGTTTAATAGACCACATTTAACTGTTTTAGTCTGTGGTGCAGTTGAAGGTGCTATATTATTTTTTCTTTTTGAATTTTTATGCTTAAATAGATTTTTGCTGGTTATTGGTAGTCTGGGAGCAGGCACCGTCTCTACGGGGATGGGGTAATGAGGGGATGGCAGGGGGAGAGAAGCTGCAGAGAGGTGTGTAAGACTACAACTCTGCTTCCTGGTCCCAACCCTGGATAGTCACGGTTTGGAGGATTTAAGAAAATTGGCCAGATTTCTAGAAATGAGAGCTGCTCCATCCAAAGTGGGATGGATGCCGTCTCTCCTAACAAGACCAGGTTTTCCCCAGAAGCTTTGCCAATTATCTATGAAGCCCACTTCATTTTTTGGACACCACTCAGACAGCCAGCATCATCTTAATTTGTTTTTCTTGAAAGCTAGCCCCCGTTAGCCTCTGCTAGCCGTCAGCCGCTTATTTAAACTCACCATCTGCGCGATCTTCAGCAGTCCCGGTACCGAGCGGGCGTAGCCCAGATTCAGCAGGCCTCCGTCCGCCGCCGACATGCCGCTCGGTGTTGTTGTGATAACGATGTGTGACATATTTACGGTAAACAAGGTGGGAACCGCAGAGCACCGTTTATCCCGCAGCAGCCCTCCGCCTTGTCAAACATCACACCGTGACCGCAAGTGCTTCCGGCAACCCTTTCACAATAAAACGCTCCACTGCTGCACGGCGTCGACGTTACAACGTAGCGCATATTAATAATTTGTCCTCTGCATTTAATCTTTCCCAATTACATTTTGATACAGTCTACCTACTTAACTGGATTATTGATTTTTGATTTGACAATACTAGAATAACACTAAATATTGAATACAAAAAAAAAAAAAAAAAAAAAAAAAAAAAAACAGTAATTGCTGAAAATGTCACACTGAAGCAGAAACACTAATTTCCATTGTGATCCCCAAAAGACAAATAACAACAACCACCAGGAAAGGCACAAAGAAAATATAACGACAACTAACAGCTTAAAAACAATAAACATCCATAACTCAAATATCAGCCTAAAGGACCAACACGTCCAATTTAAACGCACAAGATTTACAGAGCTTTACAGTGATGCCCACCATCAGGCTGTGACCATGAGGTGCATGGTTTTAAAACCTCACCCTTGAAAGCATTTTCTACTCTGAAAGGGATTTAAACACCACAAACCCCCTTCTTTAACCTTTTGAAAATCTAATATAAAAAAAAAAAAAAAAAATACTTCCCGTCTTTACTCTTTTATGTAGATCAGAGTGGAAAAAGATGTGGTACCACGTGATGATCCTGGGCACAACCAAAAGAAGCAGTAAGTCCTATAGAGGCCCTGAGGCCTGTAGGTCACATGTTTACACCATCAGGCCCAAAATGTCAGGACTGGACCCTAACAGGGACAGGATGATGTTGTTTTTTGTCTTATTAATGAACTGATGCTATCAGAGAAAGAAATGCAAATTATTTCAAGAAATGTTTAGAATGAAGAATGTGAATTCTGGCATCAGGTGTACAAAATCAGAGTTGACCAAAATAAACGGAATGTTTTTGGTTGAACTGTATTTACTTTTATTTTGAAATCAGCATTGTGTGAATGCTGGTGTTGTTGTCAGGCTTGACCCAGCTGGGTTGTTTTCAGGAGGTGTGGTAGGGGTGCAACCCTGCAGAGCGTCTTGGAGACCTCCATTCTGCTTCCTCAGGGACCCACGAGTCTGCACCGGCAGCTCAACACGCTGCGCACACCAACGGCAGAACATCCACCAATGAATATTTCTCACAACGTAGATTTGGGTCACTCCAGTGTTGTTTGGAGTCAGGATGCACTTCTACAGAATAACTAGCTGTCAACCTTCCTTTATGACATCACTCTGTGATGGTTTGGGGGTTTGACAATCCAACTTCCATAACTGCATGACCTCAACTTCTGGAATCATCCCATGGATTTGCAGAATTCTGAAAGTCTTGCACAGTGTGATAATTCCAGTATGGTCCAGGTCCACTTCCTGGTACTGTGCAGAACACACTCCATGCAGTTTGCAAACTTGGGTGAAGGAAGAATTTTTAACTTCTGAATCTGCCCACCATTTCTGGAAGTACCTCTTGGGTCAGAACACGGCTCTCGCTCAGTCTCCGCTGCCTCGCAGCTTTGCTGATTATTTCACCTGAAATGGTTTGGGATTACAGTCAGGGTCAGGGTTAGTGTGTTATTTTTGTAAAATGCATAAAACATTTGGAAATTTGAACAGTACTTCTGGTTTTGGACGAAGACTGTGTGCATTTCCAGGAGCCTTGAGTAGTAGCTTATTTCTGAAATGGTGCATGCAGACGTACCAAACTCCTCCCTGTCCACGCCCCTATTTAAATAGGCAAATGTATTTAAATAGGCCCTGGGACTTGGGGATCGCCCTTCCTGTCCAGAATGATCACGGTAAGAAAAGGAATTTAACCAAGTGTGAGCTACATATGAAGTGGAATAAATAAAGTAAATGGAGTGGAGATATGCAGGGATATTTTATTTGGTACTCTGTCAACAGGAATAAACATGAAGCAGAAGCAGCGCACACACACTGAATGCGCTGACAGTCTGTGACATCACAACTATACACAAGCATTTATTGACAAATACTGAACACAGGGAGACAATCGGGCCTGTTGAGAAGCTCTGCAGTTTCACCATCAAGAAACAAAACTAACTAGGACTGCAAGCAGTCATATACAGGCCCTCGTGCCACGCGAATGCCTACCCAGGCCAGTGCGTCCCCTTGTGACTAGATGTAGGCAGGTACATACAGGGGCCGACCCTGATCAGACAGTTCAGTTTCCAAGTAAATCAGGTAATGCATGAAGGAGTTATGAGAAGTTGATTGTTCATCCGCTAGGGGGCGCTCAGAGCACAAAGAGAGGGGCCAGGTGTGTTCAGGGGCCAACCCTCATCACACATGTGAAGTTTCAAGTCAGTTAAGCAAAGCATGAAGGCGAAGGTTCAAAATGGCAGCACCATAGCGGCCACACCCTTTGACATAGATAAAAGCTTTTGATAACTTTAGTATAGTTTCTGGATGATCTGAACAAAATTTTAAGGGCAATGGACAAAATCCCTAGGAGGAGTTCGTTCAAATACAACGTGTGGAAATCATGCCAAAATGACATGAAATTCAAAATGGCCAACTTCCTGTTTGAAGTAGTAATGGTGCAAGAGACTTTTTTGTACATCTATGCAAGTCACGTGTACAAATTTTCATCTCCCTCCTTCAAAAAGCCCCTATGTGCAGGGGTTTTTGAAAGTTTCAAGGGGGCACTATTGAGGCATTTTGCCCCGCCCATGGGCGACGCCCTTATGAATTGTAAGAGGTTGTCGTGCTTGATCTGTGTATCAATTTTCATGATGATATGACAAAATTAAAGCTGTCAAAAGGAAGAACATAATTTCATAGGGAAGGGGAGATATTCAGCACGCCGCCACACGGACACCATTACTCGGAAGTTCACCGCGATCATCGCCTAATAATAACAAAAACATATTTGAATGTGCACATGTCCAAATGTGCTTGTGCTATTTTCATTCAGAACAAAGGCAAATAAACTATTTACTCAACAAGCACGAAAGGTGTTAGGGTTAGAAATAGTACAATGTTTAAAACCATGTCACAGAAATGTCACTCATTTCGTGTCAGAAGCATGACAAACAAGGTGTGAGACTGGGCCGCCCCAACCACGCTGTTAGTTAGAATGAATGAGTCATGTGTTGAACCAGGACACCGAGCCACCACGTTAGTTAGCTTCACATATGGTTTGAACATTGATGGAATGAAACTCATGCGATGGTGCCTTTATATCAATGTGCGTGCAGTTAATAGCTCCAATTACATTCGGAAAACTGGCTCTTGCTGCAAATTGTGCTTTAATGTTGGAGTGTGATGTACCTGGATGACATTTGGATGATTGTGTTCCACACAGATGGCATGGCTCAAGGTTGATTGGCACACTCCTGACTTATCAGCCAGCTCCCGCTGGAATGCCCCTGTTAGCAGGAAGCCCAGTGTGGTCAGCACCTGTGTGGCACAGACAACCCCTGGCTCCTCGCCGTATTGCACCATTTTGCGGTGCGCATGCAACTCCAATAACAGTGGTCTTGGTAATCAAAATCGGTCACACGTTCACTCACACGTTCACACTGAAGCTGGCATTTCAAACTGAGCAGAAGACTGTAGTTTGACAATTCAAAAAGTTCAGATCAACAAGCCACCTCAGCTGCACCGCCGCGAGCTCAGCAAACCACACGAGGCTCAACATTTCAACTGAAAGAGCACTCATTCCAGCTCACCGGGACTCAGAACACCACATTACCAAAAACTGTTTGCTTTCTGTTAAAAGGTCCAAACAAGCATCTTTGCAGCCACTGACTCCAGCAGGTTGTTAACATCACTTTGAGCAGATGGAATCAGTTCATCAGTGAAATCACCTGGTGGAAAACCTGCACCCTCTTGGCCCTTTCTGGAATCAGTTTGAGACCTTTGATTTAGTGGTTAAGCGTTGGGCTTGAGACAGAAGATCCTCGGTTCAAATCCCAGCTTGACCAGAAAATCACTAAGGGCCCTTGGGCAGGGTCCTTAATCCCCTAGTTGCTTCCAGTGTGTAGTAAGTACCTTGTATGGCAGCAGCCTGACATCAGGGTGAATGTGAGGCATTATTGTAAAGCGCTTTGAGTGTCTGATGCAGATAGAAAAGCGCAACATAAATGCAGTCCATTTACCATCAGGCAGGAATCCAGTGAATGAGATGTAAATACACAGAGGAATTAAAATAAGAAACAGGAATGTGACATCAGTGCAGATGCACCAATCAGACGCTTGCTGAGTCGCCACAGTCTCCAGCAAATCAGCTGCTTTGTTTAAAATATTTGTTTTGCAAATTAATTTTATCAACCGGAGGAAGTCCAAAAGAACAAAAAGAAGAGACAAAAAAAGAATGAATGGATCCACTTAAATACAAATATATTTTACACAGAGCAGAACAAAAGTTTGATTATTTAAAAAAACATTTGTAAAATCTAAAATTCACTTTAAATGAAGTTTGACAAACAACAAAAGTAGCTTGTTGGTCTGAAGTCAGACTGCTTCAGATCCAAAGGCCAAAGGTCGAGTTTGTAGAACATCTCTTTAATCTGGTTTTAAAGAGCTTTGATATTTGGTTCTGATCTGGTTCTGATCTGGTTCTGATCTGGTTCTGCGTTCATTTCTACTTAAAAAAAAATCCAAATATCTCTCAAGTAGTTTGGATCTATTTTTGTTCCTCTGGTTTTATTTAGTGCAGCAGAACTGGAAAAATCCATCCAGTCACAGGTCGCTGTCTGAGTGTCTGAGTCACACCACTCACGCGACACACACGTGCACGCTCACGCGCACATAACGTGTTTTTGCCGTGATGGACGGGCGCTCGCTCTGCAGCTTTGTGGTCCTGCTGGTGTCTGTTCCAGGAGGTGAGTCCAGACACGGAGACACCTTCAAATATCCACGTCGGATCCTGATCTGGATCAGGATCTCCATTTAGATTTGATGGGTTTCAATCTGCATTCGAACAGGATGTTTCTCTCTGCACATTAAGACCCTTGTAGGGGTCAAGACAGAAGTCTGACTACCAGAGCAAGAAGAGCGGGACGTGTGTGCGCTCTGATTGCCGCGGGGACATGTGCGCTCTGATTGCCGTGGGGACGTGTGCGCTCTGATTGCCGTGGGGACGTGTGCGCTCTGATTGCCGCGGGGACATGTGTGCGCTCTGATTGCCGTGGGGACGTGTGCGCTCTGATTGCCGTGGGGACGTGTGCGCTCTGATTGCCGCGGGGACATGTGTGCGCTCTGATTGCCGTGGGGACGTGTGCGCTCTGATTGCCGCGGGGACATGTGTGCGCTCTGATTGCCGTGGGGACGTGTGCGCTCTGATTGCCGCGGGGACATGTGTGCGCTCTGATTGCCGCGGGGACGTGTGTGCGCTCTGATTGGCTCGAGGACGTGTGTGCGCTCTGATTGCCGTGGGGACGTGTGCGCTCTGATTGCCGCGGGGACGTGTGTGCGCTCTGATTGCCGTGGGGACGTGTGCGCTCTGATTGCCGCGGGGACATGTGTGCGCTCTGATTGCCGTGGGGACGTGTGCGCTCTGATTGCCGCGGGGACGTGTGTGCGCTCTGATTGCCGCGGGGACATGTGTGCGCTCTGATTGCCGCGGGGACGTGTGTGCGCTCTGATTGCCGTGGGGACGTGTGCGCTCTGATTGCCGCGGGGACGTGTGTGCGCTCTGATTGCCGCGGGGACATGTGTGCGCTCTGATTGCCGCGGGGACATGTGTGCGCTCTGATTGCCGCGGGGACATGTGTGCGCTCTGATTGCCGTGGGGACGTGTGCGCTCTGATTGCCGGGGACGTGTGCACTCTGATTGCCGCGGGGACATGTGTGCACTCTGATTGGCTCGAGGACGTGTGTGCGCTCTGATTGCCGCGGGGACGTGTGTACGCTCTGATTGCCGCGGGGACATGTGTGCGCTCTGATTGCCGCGGGGACATGTTTGCGCTCTGATTGCCGCGGGGACGTGTGTACGCTCTGATTGCCGCGGGGACATGTGTGCGCTCTGATTGCCGCGGGGACATGTGTGCGCTCTGATTGCCGTGGGGACGTGTGCGCTCTGATTGCCGCGGGGACATGTGTGCGCTCTGATTGCCGTGGGGACGTGTGCGCTCTGATTGCCGCGGGGACATGTTTGCGCTCTGATTGCCGCGGGGACGTGTGTACGCTCTGATTGCCGCGGGGACATGTGTGCGCTCTGATTGCCGCGGGGACATGTGTGCGCTCTGATTGCCGCGGGGACATGTGTGCGCTCTGATTGCTGTGGGGACGTGTGCGCTCTGATTGCCGGGGACGTGTGCGCTCTGATTGCCGCGGGGACATGTGTGCACTCTGATTGGCTCGAGGACGTGTGTGCGCTCTGATTGCCGCGGGGACGTGTGTACGCTCTGATTGCCGCGGGGACATGTGTGCGCTCTGATTGCCGCGGGGACATGTTTGCGCTCTGATTGCCGCGGGGACGTGTGTGCGCTCTGATTGCAGCGGGACTTGTGTGCGCTCTGACTGCCGGGGACGTGTGTGCGCTCTGATTGCCGCGGGGACGTGTGTGCGCTCTGATTGCCGCGGGGACGTGCGTGCGCTCTGATTGCCGGGGACGTGTGCGCTCTGATTGCCGGGGACGTGTGTGCGCTCTGATTGCCGCGGGGACATGTGTGCGCTCTGATTGCCGCGGGGACATGTGTGCGCTCTGATTGCTGCGGGGACGTGTCAATCAATCAATCAATTTTTTTATATAGCGCCAAATCACAACAAACAGTTGCCCCAAGGCGCTCTGATTGCCGCGAGGACGTGCGTGCGCTCTGATTGCCGGGGACGTGTGTGCGCTCTGATTGCCGCGGGGACATGTGTGCACTCTGATTGCCGCGGGGACGTGTGTGCGCTCTGATTGCCGCGGGACGTGTGTGCGCTCTGATTGCCGGGGACGTGTGTGCGCTCTGATTGGCTCGAGGACGTGTGTGCGCTCTGATTGCCGCGGGACGTGTGTGCGCTCTGATTGCCGGGGACGTGTGTGCACTCTGATTGCCACGGGGACATGTGTGCGCTCTGATTGCCGGGGACATGTGTGCGCTCTGATTGCCGCGGGACGTGTGTGCGCTCTGATTGCCGGGGACGTGTGTGCGTTCTGATTGCCGCAGGGACGTGTGTGCGCTCTGATTGCCGGGGACGTGTGTGCGCTCTGATTGCTGTGGGGACGTGTGTGCGCTCTGATTGCCGCGGGGACGTGTGTGCGCTCTGATTGCCGGGGACGTGTGTGCGCTCTGATTGCCGCAGGGACATGTGTGCGCTCTGATTGCTGCGGGGATGTGTGTGCACTCTGATTGCCGGGGACATGTGTGCGCTCTGATTGCCGTGGGGACGTGTGTGCGCTCTGATTGCCGGGGACGTTTGTGCGCTCTGATTGCCGGGGACGTGTGTGTGCTCTGATTGCCGCGGGGACGTGCATGCGCTCTGAGTGCCGCGGGACGTGCGTGCGCTCTGAGTGCCGCGGGGACGTGCGTGCGCTCTGATTGCCGCGGGGACGTGCGTGCACTCTGAGTGCCGCGGGGACGTGCGTGCGCTCTGAGTGCCGCGGGGACATGCGTGCGCTCTGAGTGTCGCGGGGACGTGTGTGCGCTCTGATTGCCGCGGGGACGTGCGTGCGCTCTGAGTGCCACTCCATTCTGTCAGTTGATGAAAGATCACCTGTTTAAATGTCAGCTTTAGAAAGCCTGTGGATTAATGAAAACTAGTTACTGGTTAATCAGCAGTGGTTAGTGACTTAAAGCCACAAAGGTTGTGGGTTTGATTCCACCAAAGTCTTTATGTATCAATTCAATAATCAATAAAACATCAGCTGATGATCATCTTTAACTTGATGAGCTTCAAGTCCAAACTCAAAAGATTGAAGTTAAAGTTGAATTTTGAGTTTTTAAGTTTCCTCACACTGAAGTCAAACAGCGTAGAGGCGCGTCCTGGACAGGGGAAGCTCCTTTTCCTTAGGGAGAGCTTCCTTTGGCTGCTTTGGGCTGGTACTGGCTGTGTGGGTGGGTTCTCTGGCCTTGGTCACTGACCGGGGCCGGCAGACTGGCTTGCGTGGCCGGTTCTGGTTAGGGGCTTCTGAAGGCTAACTCTTGTTCCTCTTAGGGATGGGAGAGCTTCCTTTGGTTGCCGTGGGCTCGGCTGGCAGTGCGGGCAGGCTCTGTTGGCCTTGGTCAACGATGGGGGCCGGTAGGCTGGCCTGCATGGCTGGTGCTTGTTCGGGGCCTCCTGGGAGCCTGGGAGCCATGGACTAAAGCCTAGCCACCTGCTAGGTGGGACCCATTAGTCTTGGTTGACCACCCATTTAGGAGATGGACAACTCTGAATTAAAACCTGGATGTAGTCAGCATCCCTTAGTTGTGGGTCCCTGGCCTGCAGCAAATTGACTAATGTAACTATGGGTGGTAACTCAGAGTCCAGCCCTGAGTAACCAACAAATGAGGGTTATAAGATCACTGGGGACCCAGCCCAGGGTGTGCAGGGAGCAGGCACTCTGGGTGGTCATATATCTGAGCCCCTGGCTTGTGCAGCAGGGAACCCAGCTGGGCCTGTCATTAATACTATGGGAACATCTCACAACCCGCATGTGGGGAACTCAGAGCTGGAAGAGAGTGCTGTGACTGAGGCTTCGGCTTCAGATGTTGCTAACCCTGACAGCAATTCCGAAAGGGATGATGTCCATCCATTGTCAGAAGGCGTGGTAGAACTCTCTGCTGGTTTCATCTTAATTTGCATCACTGTAAAGAGGCAAGTGCTGTTTTGTGTGCTCATCTCAGCAGGATGCACCCAGCTATAGCCCTAATCCAGGAACCCTGGGTTTTTAGGGATCCCATAAGAGGCCTGGGTTACCCAGGGGGAACTCTCCTGTGTGATTCATGTGGTGAGACGCCCGGAGCAGCAATAGCACTTACAGACGGAATAAGATTCACAGCACTGCCAGAACTGATATCTCCAGATACAGTTGCAGTTCAAATGTGGAATGGTGAGGACAAGACTGTGGTCACTGCATCAGACACACCCCCCCCCCCCCCCCCCCCCCCCACACACACACACACATCAAAGGAAATGGTTAGTATTGTTAACTATTGCAGAGGCAGACACTCCCTGTCCTTCTTGGTTGTGATGCCAGTGCTCAGCACGTAGGCTGTTAAACCGAACACTCTATTTTAATACAGTAATTAAGTAAATGTAACTCAAACTTTGAAAAAAGTTATAGTCCCTCATTTCCATTAACACTAGAACGCCTGGAACTTTCTGCCGCTGCTGCAAGGCCCTCCTCCCCCTCTCAAATTAGTGTTGTGGTGATCACCCTATTGACTGGTTCCTTTGAGTTGCAAATTAGATCAGGACCTGCTCCCTTGCCCCACTCAGACTGTGTTGAAAGAGGGAGACATGTAGGCTCACAGGTCTTGAGGACCAGGGTTGGGCATCCCAGGCCTAAATTAAAGAATAGACCAAAGAAAGGACTTCAGTGAAAAAACATTTATTTCACACATAAAAATATTCAAGAGAAATCGCATTGATAAACACTTTGTGAGCACAGTCAACAAATTGTGAGTTCCTACATATGGACAGTGTTCTGTTTTTTTGTTTGTTTGTTTAGTTTTTTAAGCAATTTTTACACACGAATGGAGATCCTTTCCTACATTTCCAACAGGTGTGCTTGTGGCAAATGGCACATTTCTCGGGGACGTGTGTGCGCTCTGATTGCCGGGGACGTGTGCGCTCTGATTGCCGGGGACGTGTGTGTGCGCTCTGATTGCCGCGGGGACATGTGTGCGCTCTGATTGCCGGGGACGTGTGCGCTCTGATTGCCGGGGACGTGTGTGTGCGCTCTGATTGCCGCGGGGACATGTGTGCTCTCTGATTGCCGCGGGGACATGTGTGCGCTCTGATTGCTGCGGGGACGTGTCAATCAATCAATCAATTTTTTTATATAGCGCCAAATCACAACAAACAGTTGCCCCAAGGCGCTCTGATTGCCGCGAGGACGTGCGTGCGCTCTGATTGCCGGGGACGTGTGTGCGCTCTGATTGCCGCGGGGACATGTGTGCGCTCTGATTGCTGCGGGGACGTGTGTGCGCTCTGATTGCCGCGGGACGTGTGTGCGCTCTGATTGCCGGGGACGTGTGTGCGCTCTGATTGGCTCGAGGACGTGTGTGCGCTCTGATTGCCGCGGGACGTGTGTGCGCTCTGATTGCCGGGGACGTGTGTGCACTCTGATTGCCACGGGGACGTGTGTGCGCTCTGATTGCCGGGGACATGTGTGCGTTCTGATTGCCGCGGGACGTGTGTGCGCTCTGATTGCCGGGGACGTGTGTGCGCTCTGATTGCCGCAGGGACGTGTGTGCGCTCTGATTGCCGGGGACGTGTGTGCGCTCTGATTGCTGTGGGGACGTGTGTGTGCTCTGATTGCCGCGGGGACGTGTGTGCGCTCTGATTGCCGGGGACGTGTGTGCGCTCTGATTGCCGCGGGGACATGTGTGCGCTCTGATTGCTGCGGGGATGTGTGTGCACTCTGATTGCCGGGGACATGTATGCGCTCTGATTGCCGTGGGGACGTGTGTGCGCTCTGATTGCCGGGGACGTTTGTGCGCTCTGATTGCCGGGGACGTGTGTGTGCTCTGATTGCCGTGGGGACGTGCATGCGCTCTGAGTGCCGCGGGACGTGCGTGCGCTCTGAGTGCCGCGGGGACGTGCGTGCGCTCTGAGTGCCGCGGGGACGTGCGTGCGCTCTGAGTGCCGCGGGGACGTGCGTGCGCTCTGAGTGTCGCGGGGACGTGTGTGCGCTCTGATTGCCGCGGGGACGTGCGTGCGCTCTGAGTGCCACTCCATTCTGTCAGTTGATGAAAGATCACCTGTTTAAATGTCAGCTTTAGAAAGCCTGTGGATTAATGAAAACTAGTTACTGGTTAATCAGCAGTGGTTAGTGACTTAAAGCCACAAAGGTTGTGGGTTTGATTCCACCAAAGTCTTTATGTATCAATTCAATAATCAATAAAACATCAGCTGATGATCATCTTTAACTTGATGAGCTTCAAGTCCAAACTCAAAAGATTGAAGTTAAAGTTGAATTTTGAGTTTTTAAGTTTCCTCACACTGAAGTCAAACAGCGTAGAGGCGCGTCCTGGACAGGGGAAGCTCCTTTTCCTTAGGGAGAGCTTCCTTTGGCTGCTTTGGGCTGGTACTGGCTGTGTGGGTGGGTTCTCTGGCCTTGGTCACTGACCGGGGCCGGCAGACTGGCTTGCGTGGCCGGTTCTGGTTAGGGGCTTCTGAAGGCTAACTCTTGTTCCTCTTAGGGATGGGAGAGCTTCCTTTGGTTGCCGTGGGCTCGGCTGGCAGTGCGGGCAGGCTCTGTTGGCCTTGGTCAACGATGGGGGCCGGTAGGCTGGCCTGCATGGCTGGTGCTTGTTCGGGGCCTCCTGGGAGCCTGGGAGCCATGGACTAAAGCCTAGCCACCTGCTAGGTGGGACCCATTAGTCTTGGTTGACCACCCATTTAGGAGATGGACAACTCTGAATTAAAACCTGGATGTAGTCAGCATCCCTTAGTTGTGGGTCCCTGGCCTGCAGCAAATTGACTAATGTAACTATGGGTGGTAACTCAGAGTCCAGCCCTGAGTAACCAGCAAATGAGGGTTATAAGATCACTGGGGACCCAGCCCAGGGTGTGCAGGGAGCAGGCACTCTGGGTGGTCATATATCTGAGCCCCTGGCTTGTGCAGCAGGGAACCCAGCTGGGCCTGTCATTAATACTATGGGAACATCTCACAACCCGCATGTGGGGAACTCAGAGCTGGAAGAGAGTGCTGTGACTGAGGCTTCGGCTTCAGATGTTGCTAACCCTGACAGCAATTCCGAAAGGGATGATGTCCATCCATTGTCAGAAGGCGTGGTAGAACTCTCTGCTGGTTTCATCTTAATTTGCATCACTGTAAAGAGGCAAGTGCTGTTTTGTGTGCTCATCTCAGCAGGATGCACCCAGCTATAGCCCTAATCCAGGAACCCTGGGTTTTTAGGGATCCCATAAGAGGCCTGGGTTACCCAGGGGGAACTCTCCTGTGTGATTCATGTGGTGAGACGCCCGGAGCAGCAATAGCACTTACAGACGGAATAAGATTCACAGCACTGCCAGAACTGATATCTCCAGATACAGTTGCAGTTCAAATGTGGAATGGTGAGGACAAGACTGTGGTCACTGCATCAGACCCCCCCCCCCCCCCCCCCCCCCACACACACACACATCAAAGGAAATGGTTAGTATTGTTAACTATTGCAGAGGCAGACACTCCCTGTCCTTCTTGGTTGTGATGCCAGTGCTCAGCACGTAGGCTGTTAAACCGAACACTCTATTTTAATACAGTAATTAAGTAAATGTAACTCAAACTTTGAAAAAAGTTATAGTCCCTCATTTCCATTAACACTAGAACGCCTGGAACTTTCTGCCGCTGCTGCAAGGCCCTCCTCCCCCTCTCAAATTAGTGTTGTGGTGATCACCCTATTGACTGGTTCCTTTGAGTTGCAAATTAGATCAGGACCTGCTCCCTTGCCCCACTCAGACTGTGTTGAAAGAGGGAGACATGTAGGCTCACAGGTCTTGAGGACCAGGGTTGGGCATCCCAGGCCTAAATTAAAGAATAGACCAAAGAAAGGACTTCAGTGAAAAAACATTTATTTCACACATAAAAATATTCAAGAGAAATCGCATTGATAAACACTTTGTGAGCACAGTCAACAAATTGTGAGTTCCTACACTCAACAAAAATATAAACGCAACACTTTTGGTTTTGCTCCCATTTTGTATGAGATGAACTCAAAGATCTAAAACTTTTTCCACATACACAATATCACCATTTCCCTCAAATATTGTTCACAAACCAGTCTAAATCTGTGATAGTGAGCACTTCTCCTTTGCTGAGATAATCCATCCCACCTCACAGGTGTGCCATATCAAGATGCTGATTAGACTCCATGATTAGTGCACAGGTGTGCCTTAGACTGCCCACAATAAAAGGCCACTCTGAAAGGTGCAGTTTTATCACACAGCACAATGCCACAGATGTCACAAGATTTGAGGGAGCGTGCAATTGGCATGCTGACAGTAGAAATGTCAACCAGAGCTGTTGCTCGTGTATTGAATGTTCATTTCTCTACCATAAGCCGTCTCCAAAGGCGTTTCAGAGAATTTGGCAGTACATCCAACCAGCCTCACAACCGCAGACCATGCTCACATTTGCTGGCGTTTGGCACGTTGGAGAGGTGTTCTCTTCACGGATGAATCCCGGTTCACACTGTTCAGGGCAGATGGCAGACAGCGTGTGTGGCGTTGTGTGGGTGAGCGGTTTTCTGATGTCAGTGTTGTGGATCGAGTGGCCCATGGTGGCGGTGGGGTTATGTAATGGGCAGGCGTCTGTTATGGATGAAGAACACAGGTGCATTTTATTGATGGCATTTTGAATGCACAGAGATACCGTGATGAGATCTTGAGGCCCATTGTTGTGCCATACATCCAAGAACATCACCTCATGTTGCAGCAGGATAATGCACGGCCCCATGTTGCAAGGATCTGTACACAATTCTTGGAAGCTGAAAATGTCCCAGTTCTTGCATGGCCGGCATACTCACCGGACATGTCACCCATTGAGCATGTTTGGGATGCTCTGGACCGGCGTATACGTCAGTGTGTACCAGTTCCTGCCAATATCCAGCAACTTCGCACAGCCATTGAAGAGGAGTGGACCAACATTCCACAGGCCACAATTGACAACCTGATCAACTCTATGCAAAGGAGATGTGTTGCACTGCATGAGGCAAATGGTGGTCACACCAGATACTGACTGGTATCCCCCCCAATAAAACAAAACTGCACCTTTCAGAGTGGCCTTTTATTGTGGGCAGTCTAAGGCACACCTGTGCACTAATCATGGTGTCTAATCAGCATCTTGATATGGCACACCTGTGAGGTGGGATGGATTATCTCAGCAAAGGAGAAGTGCTCACTATCACAGATTTAGACTGGTTTGTGAACAATATTTGAGGGTAATGGTGATATTGTGTATGTGGAAAAAGTTTTAGATCTTTGAGTTCATCTCATACAAAATGGGAGCAAAACCAAAAGTGTTGCGTTTATATTTTTGTTGAGTATATGGACAGTGTTCTGTTTTTTTGTTTGTTTGTTTAGTTTTTTAAGCAATTTTTACACACGAATGGAGATCCTTTCCTACATTTCCAACAGGTGTGCTTGTGGCAAATGGCACATTTCTCTGTACTGCGATTTCTGTTGCAACTCTGACGCATGTTGTTGTTTCCCTTCAAACTCTTGTCATTTCACATAGTGCCTCCTCTCTCTCTCTTTTCAGTGCGCATTCCTGCATGTGTCTATTTCTCAGTTCAATTGCAAGCTTATGCTGGAACTTTCACCTCGACTCCTGTGATCCTGTACATGCCTTGTACAGTACATGTGCATTAGCAGCAGCAATGTCCAGGATGTTGTAGAAGACAGCTATAGGCCATCTCCGTGTTCCTGTGCACACTGTGTAAGCACGCAGTTTTTGATCCAGCACATCAACAGCACATTTCAAAATGTTGTAGTCTATGATTACATGTGGTTTTTGCCGCAAATCTTCTTCAAGCTCCACTTTCTTATGCAGCATGCTGAGAAGACTCACATTTTTCTTTTTAGCTGCATAAACTATTAGCAGGGGACTGCCAGAAGTCAACAGCTGTGTTGAAAACTCCTCACGTTCTTTGGTGTTTTTTACCTGCTCTGGAACTTCCCGTTGAATTTTGTTTATTGTGCCAAGCAGAGTTGTGTTGCGTTGTAGAAGCCTGTTCGCCAGAGATAACGATGTGAAAAAATTGTCCATAGTGACAGTTCTGCCTATGTCCAAAAAGGGTTCCATAAGCCTTGTCACAACATTGTCTGCAAGTCGCTCTCCTATGGCACGGCTGGGGTCATTTCCTAAGTAAGGAATGGCATAGCACATGTACGTAGTGTCCAAGTCTGCTGTGATCCAAAACTTTATTCTAAACTTGTCCGGTTTAGATGCAATGTATTGCAGAAAAGGACATCGGACCTTTGTTGGAAATAACCCCACACAGCCTGTTTGTCTATGCAGATTGGGCACTGCATGCTGCATGAACATATGGTTGGTCTAGTGAATGGCTCATTAATGAACCATTGTGCCACAATGATGGGCTCTTGGAGTAGAGGGGGGTATTTTTCCCTGCGCAAATTTGCACAGTCTCAGGCTCTAAAGTGTTAATTAAAGTAACTCAAAATGAATTGTTGTCATAACAACTCAGTTCCTTTAAGTGCATTTAAAGTTTTGGGGCATTTAAGTGTTGGTGGTGTATTTCCAGTGCATTCCATTCACTCATTTTAATTGAGTTTATGTAACGGAGGCCAGCAGGTGTCACTGTGCAGATGTAGTTAGTAAACCTCACTCCCAACAGCTCAAAAGAATTCTCTGGTCACAAGGCCAGAGCCCTAGGTTTTAGCCTTCTGGTTAGAGAGTCCAACTTCTATGCCAGTGATCGTGCGTTCGCTTCCCGAGGGGAGCGAATGGGCAGAGTCATAATCAATCAATCAATCAATTTTATTTATATAGCGCCAAATCACAACAAACAGTTGCCCCAAGGCGCTTTATATTGTAAGGCAAGGCCATACAATAATTATGTAAAACCCCAACGGTCAAAACGACCCCCTGTGAGCAAGCACTTGGCGACAGTGGGAAGGAAAAACTCCCTTTTAACAGGAAGAAACCTCCAGCAGAACCAGGCTCAGGGAGGGGCAGTCTTCTGCTGGGACTGGTTGGGGCTGAGGGAGAGAACCAGGAAAAAGACATGCTGTGGAGGGGAGCAGAGATCGATCACTAATGATTAAATGCAGAGTGGTGCATACAGAGCAAAAAGAGAAAGAAACAGTGCATCATGGGAACCCCCCAGCAGTCTAAGTCTATAGCAGCATAACTAAGGGATGGTTCAGGGTCACATGATCCAGCCCTAACTATAAGCTTTAGCAAAAAGGAAAGTTTTAAGCCTAATCTTAAAAGTAGAGAGGGTGTCTGTCTCCCTGATCTGAATTGGGAGCTGGTTCCACAGGAGAGGAGCCTGAAAGCTGAAGGCTCTGCCTCCCATTCTACTCTTACAAACCCTAGGAACTACAAGTAAGCCTGCAGTCTGAGAGCGAAGCGCTCTATTGGGGTGATATGGTACTACGAGGTCCCTAAGATAAGATGGGACCTGATTATTCAAAACCTTATAAGTAAGAAGAAGAATTTTAAATTCTATTCTAGAATTAACAGGAAGCCAATGAAGAGAGGCCAATATGGGTGAGATATGCTCTCTCCTTCTAGTCCCCGTCAGTACTCTAGCTGCAGCATTTTGAATTAACTGAAGGCTTTTCAGGGAACTTTTAGGACAACCTGATAATAATGAATTACAATAGTCCAGCCTAGAGGAAATAAATGCATGAATTAGTTTTTCAGCATCACTCTGAGACAAGACCTTTCTAATTTTAGAGATATTGCGTAAATGCAAAACAGCAGTCCTACATATTTGTTTAATATGGGCTTTGAATGACATATCCTGATCAAAAATGACTCCAAGATTTCTCACAGTATTACTAGAGGTCAGGGTAATGCTATGCAGAGTAAGGATCTGGTTAGACACCATGTTTCTAAGATTTGTGGGGCCAAGTACAATAACTTCAGTTTTATCTGAGTTTAAAAGCAGGAAATTAGAGGTCATCCATGTCTTTATGTCTGTAAGACAATCCTGCCGTTTAGCTAATTTGTGTGTCCTCTGGCTTCATGGATAGATAAAGCTGGGTATCATCTGCATAACAATGAAAATGTAAGCAATGCCGTCTAATAATACTGCCTAAGGGAAGCATGTATAAAGTGAATAAAACTGGTCCTAGCACAGAACCTTGTGGAACTCCATAATTAACCTTAGTCTGTGAAGAAGATTCCCCATTTACATGAACAAATTGTAATCTATTAGATAAATATGATTCAAACCACCGCAGCGCAGTGCCTTTAATACCTATGGCATGCTCTAATCTCTGTAATAAAATTTTATGGTCAACAGTATCAAAAGCAGCACTGAGGTCTAACAGAACAAGCACAGAGATGAGTCCACTGTCTGAGGCCATAAGAAGATCATTTGTAACCTTCACTAATGCTGTTTCTGTACTATGATGAATTCTAAAACCTGACTGAAACTCTTCAAATAGACCATTCCTCTGCAGATGATCAGTTAGCTGTTTTACAACTACCCTTTCAAGAATTTTTGAGAGAAAAGGAAGGTTGGAGATTGGCCTATAATTAGCTAAGATAGCTGGGTCAAGTGATGGCTTTTTAAGTAATGGTTTAATTACTGCCACCTTAAAAGCCTGTGGTACATAGCCAACTAACAAAGATAGATTGATCATATTTAAGATCGAAGCATTAAATAATGGTAGGGCTTCCTTGAGCAGCCTGGTAGGAATGGGGTCTAATAAACATGTTGATGGTTTGGATGAAGTAACTAATGAAAATAACTCAGACAGAACAATCTGAGAGAAAGAGTTTAACCAAATACTGGCATCACTGAAAGCAGCCAAAGATAACGAACGATACATCTTTGGGATGGTTATGAGTAATTTTTTCTCTAATAGTTAAAATTTTATTAGCAAAGAAAGTCATGAAGTCATTACTAGTTAAAATTAAAGGAATACTCGGCTCAATAGAGCTCTGACTCTTTGTCAGCCTGGCTACAGTGCTGAAAAGAAACCTGGGGTTGTTCTTATTTTCTTCAATTAGTGATGAGTAGTAAGATGTCCTAGCTTTACGGAGGGCTTTTTATAGAGCAACAGACTCTTTTTCCAGGCTAAGTGAAGATCTTCTAAATTAGTGAGACGCCATTTCCTCTCCAACTTACGGGTTATCTGCTTTAAGCTGCGAGTTTGTGAGTTATACCACGGAGTCAGGCACTTCTGATTTAAAGCTCTCTTTTTCAGAGGAGCTACAGCATCCAAAGTTGTCTTCAATGAGGACGTAAAACTACTGACGAGATACTCTATCTCACTTACAGAGTTTAGGTAGCTACTCTGCACTGTGTTGGTATATGGCATTAGAGAACATAAAGAAGGAATCATATCCTTAAACCTAGTTACAGCGCTTTCTGAAAGACTTCTAGTGTAATGAAACTTATTCCCCACTGCTGGGTAGTCCATCAGAGTAAATGTAAATGTTATTAAGAAATGATCAGACAGAAGGGAGTTTTCTGGGAATACTGTTAAGTCTTCAATTTCCATACCATAAGTCAGAACAAGATCTAAGACAAAAGGTCTGAAAATTCACAGAGAAACTCACAGTAAGGACCAGGTGGACGATAGATAATAACAAATAAAACTGGTTTTTGGGACTTCCAATTTGGATGGACAAGACTAAGAGTCAAGCTTTCAAATGAATTAAAGCTCTGTCTGGGTTTTTGATTAATTAATAAGCTGGAGTGGAAGATTGCTGCTAATCCTCCGCCTCGGCCCGTGCTACGAGCGTTCTGGCAGTTAGTGTGACTCGGGGGAGTTGACTCATTTAAACTAACATATTCATCCTGCTGTAACCAGGTTTCTGTAAGGCAGAATAAATCAATATGTTGATCAATTATTATATCATTTACTAACAGGGACTTAGAAGAGAGAGACCTAATGTTTAATAGACCACATTTAACTGTTTTAGTCTGTGGTGCAGTTGAAGGTGCTATATTATTTTTTGTTTTTGAATTTTTATGCTTAAATAGATTTTTGCTGGTTATTGGTGGTCTGGGAGCAGGCACCGTCTCTACGGGGATGGGGTAATGAGGGGATGGCAGGGGGAGAGAAGCTGCAGAGAGGTGTGTAAGACTACAACTCTGCTCATAACTCTCATAACAACACAATGCAGAGTCAACAAGTAAACCAAAGAACGTATCAAAAAATTGAATCCAAAATATAATGCAAATATTCTAGGCAGAAATTTTTTTGTCAATTTTATTGAAAAACATTAATTAGATTTACATAAGTTTAATTAACTATAAATTAAGTTACTAAAACTTTAACAATTACATTTGTGAAAATTATTTTATTTAAGTTGGTAAACTCAAATGGTTTAAGGCAATCAGTTTCCTCAAATGGCTTGAGTTCAACTAACTCATTGAGTTTTACAATGTCGGGGTAGGGCCTTACTGGAATTTCTGGTGGCCAGTAATTGTTGGGGAAAGTGTAGTCACACGGACCCACAACAGGGGGCGCAAATGAACGGTCAATAGATGAGCCAAAAGGTAACAATTTAATGTTGTGAATGTGCACAACGATGATACAGACAATCACAGATTCTGACAGCAGTCAATACACCAAGGTGACATGTGGGCAGGCTCGAGGATAGAAGACGTCTGTCCTGAGAAGAGCCGGAACCACACGATTTCCACCGCCACAGAACCCGGAGAATACTGGAGCCGCCAAGTCCCGAATTCCCAGGTGATCACCGTCCCCGACTGTCGGATCTGGTACTGCTGGTGAGGAGCACAAACAGTGAGATGTGGGTGTGTGCACACCCAGTAACAAAAACAGTCAGAAGGTGGAAAGTCACCTCCACCTCTAATCACACACTCGTGCAGCTCCTGTCAACCACTTATCTGGTTTGGGTGTGAAGCGAAGCCGTCGCTGATCACACCAAACGCCAATCCCACAGACAAGGAAACACTTACAGGAAAACGGCTGCAAAGAAGTTCAGACTGTTAGTCAGTGTTTTCAGTTTAGCAGAGAATTACCTTCTCAGGTAGATGATATCTCGGCAGCGAGGTGGAGATGACATCCGGCTTTTATGGAGTGATGAAATGAAGATGGGTGACAGCTGTCATGAGTTGATGTGTGACAGCTGTCACTCCCGGTTGTGTCCGTGGCGGCAGCGCCCTCTCGTGCCTGAAGCCCGCACTTCAGGCAGGGCGCCCTCTGGTGGTGGGCCAGCAGTACCTCCTCTTTTGGCGGCCCACACAACAGTAATGTCTTTGTATTTAATCAGGGCAATGAACCAACTTTCTGTGTTTCTAACAGAGAGTACGTCATGGATATTACAGCAGGTTCTAGGGCCCAAATAAGATACAGTCAGTAACTGGTCTGTTTCCAAGGAAGAGTCAATGTCAGACCATCGACAACTTCACTTTACATTGAAGGCAGGAACTACAGAACCAGCAACTTATAGAAACCCAACGGGGACAGACTGGGATCTTTATCATAAGACCCTGGCATCCCTCATGGGGGTGGGTGGGTATAATTTTCAGAATTAAGACTGTACAAGATCTAAACACTGAAGTTTCCAGTTTCCAGGAGACTGTGTTGAGGCCCTACAAGACAGCTTGTCCGCAGAAGACCTGGAAGCCTGGTAAGAAGCCATCATGGTGGACACCGGAGCTAGCAGGACCCCAGCAAGAACTCAGGGCCAAGTGGTGCAAATATAGAGCTCAAACATAGGGAAAATGATGGAAACAACATGTTAAGACTAGAAATATTTACAAAGCAGCCATTAAGAAAGCCAAAAGACTTTCCTGGAGAACCTTCTGTGGAGAGGTGGAGATACAAAGTACCTCTCCAGATTGTATAGAATCTTAGGAAAGGATCCAGTCAATCACCTGCAGTTTGTCTGTCCAACACAGGGCATTCTGAACACCCAGCTGAATGTGCTAAAGAATCTGCTCTAGGTACACTTCCCGGGGGGCTACCGAGGAGCATTCAATGGCTGATTCTCCTTGCGTCCCCTCTGTGGAGGACTGGATAGCATTTTTATAGCATATAAGATAGTTAATGAAACTAGAGTGGAATGGGCAATCAATTTGTTTGGCCCATACACGATTAATGGCATTGCTAGGATTTTCCCTGCTCTTCTACAGAAGGGCTTGGATGTGCTAATCAATACTGTAACTAAGATGTATCAGGCAGGTCTGACTAATGGCTGTGTTCCCAAATTGTGGAGACCAGGCAGGGAGATTTTTCTACCCAAGCCAAGCAAACTTTCACACAAAGAAACTAAAGCATTAGATCTATCAATCTCACATCATTCCTTTTGAAAGGTTTGAAGAGATTAATTGATAAATATGTCTGAGATGGTGTACTTAAAAGGTCACCACTCAATGTAAGGCAACATGGAGATCACGGAGAGCTCTCCACAGGGACGGCCCCGCATGGTCTTGTGTTGGGAACTGAGACAACCCCATCTTGTTGGATTAGGCCGCTAAAAAAATTGAATAAAAGTACTTAATTGAATCAAATCAGTCTGCTCCATTTTGCTACGTGTTACCCGTTTCGTTATTATCAGTCCCCATTTCGCTCCCGGCGTGGCTATACGCCCAACCGTTGGGTCAATAAAGTAAATTCACGAGCATATATGGCCAGCCACAACCGACCAATGAGCGCGCTTGTAAGCTCACTTCCAGTTTCAACGCGGGAGGGAAAAAAGGTGGAGCTGTGATCTAAAGCAGTTCTGTTTGGCTCATCACACCCAGGGAACAGTGTCAAACTAACACCATCTTAGACCCAACAAGCAGCATTTTGTTCAAAAACTGTTTCGTCGTTAACAGGCTTCCATTCAAAATGCTTATGAAGTTTGTCTGTTTTCATCCATTGTGGTGTTTTCGCAGTAATTAAAGACGGCGCCGTTAAATGTGTCAAACATATGCCGAAATAGAGCCTTAAAAAGTGGTGTAAAAAATGTAGTTTAGATGCACAAAATGTGTCAAATACATGAACATGGTTGGGCGAATAAGGTAAGACATTATATTTATCTGCCCAACGGTTGGGCGTCTGGCCTTTGCCTTTCGCTCCATTTTGCTTAAAAATGAATAAATAAAAGTACTTAATTTAATCATATTTAATCATATTTGGAGTCATTCTGGGTCAGTCTGCTCCATTTCGTTACATTTTACCTCCATTTCGTGATTATCAGGGTCCATTTTGCCCCATTTCACTTCATTCTGTGCATTTTGTATTTTAGTATAGCCGGTATCTTCCAGCTAATTAACTAGTTGCTGATAGCTAAGTGGTAAACTATCCTTGACTAATTTTGCCAACATCCAGTGTTTGTGCTAATTTAAACTAGGTCAACAGTTTCCCTAGCACCTAGTCTTTGTGCTAAGCTAAACTAAGCTAACAGTTTCCCTATCAGCTGGTCTGCTAAACTAAATTAGGCTAACAGTTTCCCTATAAAATCGACTTTGTGCTAAACCAAACTAGGCTAATTAACTAGCTGGTGTTAACTAAGTGGTAAACTATCCTTGACTAGTTTTCCAGGCACCCAGTGTTTGTGCTAATATAAACTAAGGAAACTGTTGACCTAAACTAGGCTAACAGGTTCCCTAACCCCTTTTGTGCTAAGCTAGGGTAGTCTCTGCCTTCTTCTTCCAGGCCTGATGCTAGGTTAAGCTAGCATAGATCTTGGCCCGCTTCTTCACCGTTATGTTACAAACTAACGTAAATGCTCTGGTTGTGTTTGAGTTTGTCTGTTGGCTTTTTTCATTTATTTATTTATTGGCTTTTTGCATGTTGTGTTTCCCATCAGGCAACAGTGATGACGGTTGGACCATGAACGTGCAGGCAGAGGTTCGAGCCATTGAAGGCTACCCGGTGGTGCTGCCGTGCACCTTCAGCCACCCGCACCACTCCCAGCACTCCTCTCTGCAAGTGATTTGGCGTTTGGGACATGGCCAAGGCGCCACCATCCTGTACCGCTGCACCAGCCGACCTGGAACCCCGGCCTGTGAGCCGGGGCCACAGCAGGACCAGCGGTACCGACTAGAGGGGAACCCACGAGAGCATGACCTGTCACTGCGCATCAACAGTGCCGCCCTGCAGGACAGTGGGCGCTACTACTGCAGAGTGGAAGTTCAGGGTCGAGAGCACGTTGGCTTTGAGGACAAGATGGGAACTCGGCTACGAGTCGAGGGTAAGCTTAATGTGTGGCTCTGCCCACTCCAACAGAGCTGTTAGGGCGTGGCAGCTTTTTTCCTTGAATCTCACAAATGTAGTTTTGCAAATTTTTAATTATCTGTTTACTCTCTTTGCTGCAGCTGCACCAAAGATCCTCAGTTTGTCAGTAGAGGGCAGCAAGGATTCGGGTTACAGAGCCGTCTGTCGGGTTCAGGGCTCGCCGCTGCCAGACGTGCAGTGGCTCGGGCCAGTGGAGCACGTGGAAGGTTCCCTGCTCAGTCCGCTGTCCCAGGGCGCGGCGTCGCAGTACCGCACCGTCAGCCAGCTGAGCCACGTGGAGGCGGGGCAGCATTACACCTGCAGCGCCTCCAACCCTCTGGGCAAAGAGCAGGCCACCCTGTACGTCCTGACCCCGAGACCGCCGCCCGCTGGGGGCGAGGCCACGCCACTGCTGCTGCTGCTGCTGCTGTCAGTGTCCCTGGGGGCAAAGGTCATCCTGTTGGTTGGGATGGGGGTGTGGATGGTGCAGAGTTCAGCTGGGGGCGGGTCTCTGCTGGGGTTCAGCTGCTGGGGCAAATGATTTCTTACAGCGTAGATTTTTGGTTATTTCTTTTGTGTTGTAGCCGCGTAGCTCCAGTTTTAGCATCGCAGAAAGAATGGAAGCTGGAATAATAAACAGTTATTAAACCGTGATGTGTAACATTTCAGTTTCGTCAATAATAGTATACTCGATTACAAAGTTTGCTTGAAATTTCATCTCAAATTATTTGAAATTTACTTTCAGTTTTACTTAACAAACATTTAGCGAACCTAGCATAGGGCCTACTAACTTGGCTGGTTAGCATGCAGTTAGCTCGCAGACCTCATTTTCCAAACAAACACAAGAGGTTCTCCTGTTAGGATCCACATGATTTTATGAAACATGTTGTAAAGTTGTGTGTTTGAATTTGATTAATACAAATATGAATAAAATACAAACTAAAATGAATATTAACTGACATTAACTGATTCAGCTTGAGTTATTGAGCAGCATGGTGGCTTAGTGGTTAGCACTGTTGTCACAGCGAGAAAGTCATGGGTTTGATTCCCACCTGTGGTATTTCTGTGTGGAGTTTGCATGTTCTCCACGTGTTTGTGTGGGTTCCCTCCGGGTGCTCCAGCTTCCTCCCACATCCAAAGACATGCAGGTTAGATGGACTGCAAACTTTAAATTGTCTGTAGGTGTGAATGTGTTTGTTTGTCTGTATGTGACCCTGTGACAGACTGGCGTCCTGTCCAGGGTGAACCCCGCTTCACACCCTGTGACTGCTGCGATAGGCTCCACGACTCTTAATTGGAGTAAGAGGTTGAAGATGAGTGAGTGAACTTTAATTATTGTGATCAACTTTAATTACAGTGATCAATTTAAATATTGTGATCAACTTTAATTACAGTGATCAGTTTAAATATTGTGATCAACTTTAATTACAGTGATCAGTTTTAATCATAATGATCAGTTTTAATTACTGTGATTAATTATTGTGTTCAATCAATCAATCAATCAATCAATCAATTTTTTTATATAGCGCTAAATCACAACAAACAGTTGCCCCAAATTTTTAATTACAGATATCAGTTTTAAATACAGTGTTTGGTTTTAATTACAGTGATCACCTTTAATTATTGTGATCAATTTTAATTACTGTGATCAGTTTTAATTACTGTGATCAGTTTTAATTACAGATATCAGTTTTAATTAAAGTGATCTGTTTTCATTACCGTGATCAGTTTTACTTACTGTGATCAGTTCATGTTTCCTTTGACAAGTCGTGTTTCCGGTTTAATGGTTTATTGTGTTCACACACAAACTTTATTTGAATATCTATAAACTATTACAGATTTCAAAGTAACAATCACAAAGTGTCATAAGAAAGTTATAAAAATGCACACATCAAATCGATAAAAAGAAAAAAAATCTAATAATAATAATCCAAAGAATCATCAGCATGGGTCTAGGTCTGGGTCTGCATCTGGGTCTAGGTCTGTGCCTAGGTCTGCGTCTGGGTCTAGGTCTAGGTCTAGATTTGAATCTGGGCCTAGGTCTGGGTCTAGGTCTCTGCCTATATCTGAATCTAGGTCTGGGTCTAGGTATGCGTCTGGGCCTACGTCTGTGTTTGGGTCTAGGTTTGGGCTTGGGTCTGGGTGAATGCCTAGGTCTAGATCTGGGTCTGGGTCGGGTTCTGGGTCGCACTCGCCACAGACCGGGCAGCTCATCCCACACTTTCCTATCCTCAGCCAAGTCCTGTAACACTTCCTGATGAAACAGCTTCAAAAGAGAAACAAAAACACAGTAAGAAAAAAAACTAAATGGGACTTTTTAATCCTGAAAATCCTGAAATTAAAATTAACGCACAGGAATTGAAGAAGTTGAGATGTGGCCACGGAAAAAACATGAGTGCAGGAAGTCACACAAAAATTCAAGTTGAATTTGCAGAATGGTCATTTTCAGAAATAAAAGCAGCACACATTTTATTTATTTAGTCCCAAACAAAAGTGGCGTCAGTGGCCACCATACAGTAGTGTTCAGAATAATAGTAGTGCTATGTGACTAAAAAGCTTAATCCAGGTTTTGAGTATATTTCTTATTGTTACATGGGAAACAAGGCACCAGTAGATTCAGTAGATTCTCACAAATCCAACAAGACCAAGCATTCATGATATGCACACTCTTAAGGCTATGAAATTGGGCTATTAGTAAAAAAAGTAGAAAAGGGGGTGTTCACAATAATAGTAGTGTGGCATTCAGTCAGTGAGTTCATCAATTTTGTGGAACAATCAGGTGTGAATCAGGTGTCCCCTATTTAAGGATGAAGCCAGCACCTGTTGAACATGCTTTTCTCTTTGAAAGCCTGAGGAAAATGGGACGTTCAAGACATTGTTCAGAAGAACAGTGTAGTTTGATTAAAAAGTTGATTGGAGAGGGGACAACTTATACGCAGGTGCAAAAAATTATAGGCTGTTCATCTACAATGATCTCCAATGCTTTAAAATAGACAAAAAAAAAAAAACAGACGCGTAGAAGAAAACGGAAAACAACCATCAAAATGTACAGAAGAATAACCAGAATGGCAAAGGCTCACCCATTCAATCAATCAATCAATTTTTTTTTATATAGCGCCAAATCACAACAAACAGTTGCCCCAAGGCGCTTTATATTGCAAGGCAAGGCCATACAATAATTATGTAAAACCCCAACGGTCAAAACGACCCCCTGTGAGCAAGCACTTGGCTACAGTGGGAAGGAAAAACTCCCTTTTAACAGGAAGAAACCTCCAGCAGAACCAGGCTCAGGGAGGGGCAGTCTTCTGCTGGGACTGGTTGGGGCTGAGGGAGAGAACCAGGAAAAAGACATGCTGTGGAGGGGAGCAGAGATCGATCACTAATGATTAAATGCAGAGTGGTGCATACAGAGCAAAAAGAGAAAGAAACACTCAGTGCATCATGGGAACCCCCCAGCAGTCTAAGTCTATAGCAGCATAACTAAGGGATGGTTCAGGGTCACCTGATCCAGCCCTAACTATAAGCTTTAGCAAAAAGGAAAGTTTTAAGCCTAATCTTAAAAGTAGAGAGGGTGTCTGTCTCCCTGATCTGAATTGGGAGCTGGTTCCACAGGAGAGGAGCCTGAAAGCTGAAGGCTCTGCCTCCCATTCTACTCTTACAAACCCTAGGAACTACAAGTAAGCCTGCAGTCTGAGAGCGAAGCGCTCTATTGGGGTGATATGGTACTATGAGGTCCCTAAGATAAGATGGGACCTGATTATTCAAAACCTTATAAGTAACAAGAAGAATTTTAAATTCTATTCTAGAATTAACAGGAAGCCAATGAAGAGAGGCCAATATGGGTGAGATATGCTCTCTCCTTCTAGTCCCCGTCAGTACTCTAGCTGCAGCATTTTGAATTAACTGAAGGCTTTTTAGGGAACTTTTAGGACAACCTGATAATAATGAATTACAATAATTACAACAGACTCATTTACTTTTTGAGCAAAGCCAATAGAGTCTAATAATAGATTAAATGCAGTGTTGAGGCTGTCATTCTCAGCATCTGTGTGGATGTTAAAATCGCCCACTATAATTATCTTATCTGAGCTAAGCACTAAGTCAGACAAAAGGTCTGAAAATTCACAGAGAAACTCACAGTAACGACCAGGTGGACGATAGATAACAAAAAATAAAACTGGTTTTTGGGACTTCCAATTTGGATGGACAAGACTAAGAGACAAGCTTTCAAATGAATTAAAACTCTGTCTGGGTTTTTGATTAATTAATAAGATGGAATGGAAGATTGCTGCTAATCCTCCACCCCGGCCCGTGCTACGAGCGTTCTGACAGTTAGTGTGACTCGGGGGTGTTGACTCATTTAAACTAACATATTCTTCCTGCTGTAACCAGGTTTCTGTTAGGCAGAATAAATCAATATGTTGATCAATTATTATATCATTTACCAACAGGGACTTAGAAGAGAGAGACCTAATGTTTAATAGACCACATTTAACTGTTTTAGTCTGTGGTGCAGTTGAAGGTGCTATATTATTTTTTCTTTTTGAATTTTTATGCTTAAATAGATTTTTGCTGGTTATTGGTGGTCTGGGAGCAGGCACCGTCTCTACGGGGATGGGGTAATGAGGGGATGGCAGGGGGAGAGAAGCTGCAGAGAGGTGTGTAAGACTACAACTCTGCTTCCTGGTCCCATCCCTGGATAGTCACGGTTTGGAGGATTTAAGAAAATTGGCCAGATTTCTAGAAATGAGAGCTGCTCCATCCAAAGTGGGATGGATGCCGTCTCTCCTAACAAGACCAGGTTTTCCCCAGAAGCTTTGCCAATTATCTATGAAGCCCACCTCATTTTTTGGACACCACTCAGACAGACAGCAATTCAAGGAGAACATGCGGCTAAACATGCCATTGATCAGCTCCAGGATGATCAAAGACAGTCTGGAGTTACCTGTAAGTGCTGTGACAGTTAGAAGATGCCTGTGTGAAGCTAATTTATTTGCAAGAATCCCCCACAAAGTCCCTCTAAATAAAAGACGTGCAGAAGAGGTTACAGTTTGCCAAAGAGCACATCAACTGGCCTAAAGAGAAATGGAGGAATATTTTGTGGACTGATGAGAGTAAAATTGTTCTTTTTGGGTCCAAGGGCCACAGACAGTTTGTGAGACGACCCCCAAACTCTGAATTCAAGCCACAGTTCACAGTGAAGACAGTGAAGCATGGTGGTGCAAGCATCATGATACGGGCATGTTTCTCCTACTATGGTGTTGGGCCTATATATCACATACCAGGTATCATGGATCAGTTTGGATATGTCAAAATACTTGAAGAGGTCATGTTGCCTTATGCTGAAGAGGACATGCCCTTGAAATGGGTGTTTCAACAAGACAATGACCCCAAGCACACTAGGAAACCAGCAAAATCTTGGTTCTAAACCAACAAAATTACTGCCTCGCAGATGTGAAGAAATCATGAAAAACTGTGGTTATACAACTAAATACTAGTTTAGTGATTCACAGGATTGATAAAAAAATCAGTTTGAACATAATAGTTTTGAGTTTGTAGCGTCAACAGCAGATGCTACTATTATTGTGAACACCCCCTTTTCTACTTTTTTTTACTAATAGTCCAATTTCATAGCCTTAAGAGTGTGCATATCATGAATGCTTTGTCTTGTTGGATTTGTGAGAATCTACTGAATCTACTGGTACCTTGTTTCCCATGTAACAATAAGAAATATACTCAAAACCTGGATTAATCTTTTTAGTCACATAGCACTATTATTATTCTGAACACTACTGTACATAGGCTTCAATGGCCACTGAACCTAGGCTTCGGTGGCCACCAGTCCTAGGATTTAATATTCATAAGACCTAGTAACTCTGAAAACTCTGAACATGAAGCAAAATGCTATTTGTGCGGTTCTCTCAGTGAACCGTGTTTGGAAATGCACAGATTTCTATAAATAAACAGAAATGTTCACCACTCCAAAGAATGTACGTTTTGTGTCTGAACTCTTCCACTGTTTTGACATATTTGTTATCTTGAGGTTAGTGCACACCCTACTGGCAGAAATCTGTAGGACACCTATATATATGAGCTAAAAGTCATGTGACTAACAAAGTGAGCACGTGAGTGTGTCCACTGACTCACAAACTACAACATTCCATGTGGAAGTTTTACTTTGATCCATTTGGGAGGCGGGGTTAATAACCTGTACTGCAGCCAGCCACTAGGGGGCAACAAACACATTTGGGCTTCACTTTTCATAAAATCTTAATAAAAGTTTGGGCACCCCTGATCATTTTCATGATTTTCCTTTGTAAATCATTAGTTGTCTGGATCACAGCCTCCACAAAAAGGACCGGTACTCCTGCAAACACTCACAATATACAGCTTATAAGTAAACACAAATGGCTGAGGATATTACCTCCAATGAAGTATGATATCTCGGCAATGAGGTGGAGATGACATCTGGGTTTTATGGAGTGAGATGATGAAGAATGAGTGACAGCTGTCAGGAAGTAATGAGTAACAGCTGTCACTCCCGGCTGTGTCCGTGACGGCAGCGCCCTCTCGTGCCTGAAGCCTGCACTTCGGGCAGGGCGCCCTCTGGTGGTGGGCCAGCAGTACCTCCTCTTCTGGCGGCCCACACAACAGGACCCCCCCCCTCAACAGGCGCCTCCTGGCACCCGACCAGGTTTGTCGGGGTGTCAGCGGTAGAAGTCGGCCAGGAGGGCCGGATCCAGGATGAAGCTCCTCTTCACCCAGGAGCGTTCTTCGGGTCCATACCCCTCCCAGTCCACCAGATACTGGAACCCCCGGCCCATTCGACGGACGTCCAGGCGGCGCCGGACCGGGAGCACAGAGGGGTGAGGTGTGGTGAGGCTTGATCCTGGACACATGAAAAACCGAGTGGATCCGCAGTGAAGCTGGGAGTCGGAGCTTCACTGCAGCAGGACTGAGGATTTTGAGGATCTGGAAAGGTCCAATGTAACGGTCCTTCAACTTGGGGGAGTCCACTTGGAGGGGGATGTCCTTCGTGGACAGCCACACCTCCTGCCCGGGCTGGTAAGCAGGGGCCGGGGATCGCCGGCGGTCTGCATGGGTCTTCGCCCTCGTCCGGGCCTTCAACAAGGCAGAACGGGCGGAGCGCCACACCCGACGGCACTTCCGCAGGTGGGCCTGGACCGAGGGCACACCGACCTCTCCCTCCACCACGGGAAACAACGGGGGCTGATACCCCAAACACACCTCAAATGGGGAGAGGCCGGTGGCAGAAGACACCTGGCTGTTATGCGCATACTCGATCCAGGCCAGATGGTTACTCCAGGCCGTCGGGTGCGCGGATGTGACGCAGCGGAGGGTCTGTTCCAGTTCCTGGTTGGCCCGCTCTGCCTGTCCGTTCGTCTGTGGATGGTACCCGGAGGAGAGGCTCACGGTGGCCCCCAGTTCCCTGCAGAAGCTCCTCCAGACGTGTGAGGAGAACTGGGGACCACGATCTGAGACGATGTCGGTGGGTATCCCATGCAGACGGACGACGTGGTGGACCAGGAGGTCTGCTGTCTCCTGGGCTGTTGGGAGCTTCGGGAGGGCCACGAAGTGGGCCGCCTTGGAGAATCGGTCCACTATCGTGAAGATGGTGGTGTTGCCCTGGGACGGCGGGAGGCCCGTGACGAAATCCAGGCCGATGTGGGACCAGGGGCGATGAGGCACCGGTAACGGCTGAAGAAGTCCTTGGGACCTTTTATGGTCTGCCTTGCCCCTGGCACAGGTGGTACAGGCCTGGATATACTCCCGGACGTCGGCCTCCATAGACGCCCACCAGAAGCGCTGCCGGACAACTGCCACGGTCCTTCGCACCCCTGGATGACAGGAGAGCTTGGAACCGTGACAGAAGTCCAAGACTGCAGCTCTGGCCTCTGGTGGGACGTATAAACGGTTCTTCGGACCTGTACCTGGGTCCGGGCTCCGTGCCAGGGCCTCCCGGACGATCTTCTCCACGTCCCAGGTGAGGGTGGCCACGATAGTGGACTCCGGCAGGATGGGCTCCGGTGGATCCAACAGTGCAGTTTTGACCTCCTCTTCGTGTACCCGGGACAAGGCATCCGACCTCTGGTTCTTGGTCCCGGGGCGATAGGTGATCCGGAAGTCAAAACGCCCGAAGAACAGTGACCAGCGGGCTTGCCTGGGGTTCAGCCGCTTGGCGGTCCTGATATACTCCAGGTTCCGATGGTCAGTGAAAACCGTGAACGGCACAGACGCTCCCTCCAACAGGTGTCTCCACTCCTCAAGAGCCTCTTTCACCGCAAGGAGTTCTCGATTGCCGACATCATAGTTCCGTTCAGCCGGGGTCAACCTGCGTGAAAAGTAGGCACACGGGTGAAGAACCTTATCGGTCTCTCCGCTCTGGGACAGCACGGCTCCTATCCCTGAGTCCGAGGCGTCCACTTCAACCACAAACTGGCGGCTAGGGTCGGGCTGCACCAAAACTGGCGCAGTAGAGAACCGTCGTTTCAACTCCTTGAACGCGGCTTCGCACCGATCCGACCAGGTGAAGGGGACTTTTGGAGAGGTCAGGGCTGTCAGGGGGCTAACTACTTGACTGTAGCCCTTAATGAACCTCCTATAGAAATTAGCAAAGCCGAGGAACTGTTGCAGCTTCCTACGGCTTGTGGGTTGGGGCCAATCTCTCACCGCCGCAACCTTGGCCAGATCAGGGGCGACGGAGTTAGAGGAGATGATAAACCCCAGGAAGGACAAAGACGTGCGGTGGAACTTGCACTTCTCGCCCTTCACAAACAGTCGGTTCTCTAATAACCGCTGCAGGACCTGACGTACATGCTGGACATGGGTCTCAGGATCCGGAGAAAAGATGAGAATATCGTCCAGATATACGAAGACGAATCGGTGCAGGAAGTCCCGCAAGACGTCGTTAACCAAGGCTTGGAACGTCGCGGGGGCGTTGGTGAGGCCGAACGGCATGACCAGGTACTCAAAGTGACCTAACGGGGTGTTAAATGCCGTCTTCCATTCGTCTCCCTTCCGGATCCGAACCAGGTGATACGCATTTCTAAGATCCAGCTTAGTAAAGATTTTGGCTCCATGCAGGGGGGTGAACACGGAATCCAACAATGGCAACGGGTATCGATTGCGAACCGTAATCTCATTCAGCCCCCTGTAATCAATGCATGGACGGAGTCCGCCATCTTTCTTGCCCACAAAAAAGAAACCTGCCCCCATCGGGGAGGTGGAGTTCCGGATCAGCCCCGCAGCTAATGAGTCCCGGATGTAGGTCTCCATTGATTCGCGCTCAGGTCGTGAGAGGTTGTACAGCCTGCTGGACGGGAACTCAGCGCCTGGAACCAAATCAATGGCACAATCGTACGGATGGTGCGGGGGAAGGGTGAGTGCCAGATCCTTGCTGAAGACGTCAGCAAGATCGTGGTACTCAACCGGCACTGCCGTCAGATTGGGAGGGACTTTGACCTCCTCCTTAGCCTGTAAACCGGGAGGAACCGAGGATCCTAAACACACCCGATGGCAGGTTTCGCTCCACTGAACCACCACCCCAGACGGCCAATCAATCCGGGGATTGTGCTTCAACATCCATGGGAAGCCCAAAATCACGCGGGAGGTAGGAGTTACAAAAAACTCAATCTCCTCCCGATGGTTTCCAGACACCACCAGAGTTACTGGTTGTGTCTTGTGTGTGATTAAAGGGAGGAGGGTGCCATCTAGTGCCCGAACCTGCAATGGCGAAGGAAGCGCCACCAGAGGGAGCGCTACCTCCCTTGCCCATCTGCTGTCTAGCAGATTCCCTTCTGACCCCGTGTCCACCAGTGCTGGGGCTTGAAGGGTTAAATCCCCGCTCAGGATTGTGACTGGGAGTCGTGTGGCAATCTGTGTGTGTCTCACTTGAATGTTTTGACCCCCCCTTAGCCCAGTCTCTAAGGGCGAGTGTTGTCGTCTTGGCCGTTTGGGGCAGTTTTTCTGTATGTGCTCTTTTGAGCTGCAGAGAAAACACTCCCCGCGGATCAGCCTCCTCATTTTGGCCCTGTGCATTTCCCCAACAACATCAGCAGGGGGAGCTGTTGCCCCACAGAGCGCTGCAGCTGTGGAGCGTGGGGAGGGCAGCGCCTTTTCGAACCCGGAAGGGAGAGGAGCGGTGCGTATCCGGTCACATCCTTCGCCTCGCTCCCGACGGCGTTCCTCCAACCGATTGTCTAACCGTATAACGAGATTGATAAGCCCCTCTAAATCCCGCGGTTCCTCCTTAGCTACCAGCTGCTCCTTCAGGACTAACGACAGTCCGTTTATGAAGGCGGCGTGGAGCGCAACATTATTCCAGCCGGACCTCGCAGCCGCGATGCGGAAGTTGACTGCATAAGCGGCTGCGCTCTCGCGTGCCTGTCTCATTGACAGCAGCACAGTTGAAGCGGTCTCTCCTCTGTTAGGGTGATCAAACACTGTTCTGAACTCCCCCACAAACCCAGTGTATGCTGATAACAACCGTGAGTTCTGTTCCCAGAGCGCCGTAGCCCAGGCGCGTGCTTTACCCTGAAGCAGAGTGATCACATAAGCTATTTTACTAGCATCTGACGCGTACATGACGGGACGTTGTGCGAAGACGAGCGAACACTGCATAAGAAAGTCCGCGCACGTCTCCACACAACCTCCGTACGGCTCAGGAGGGCTTATGTATGCTTCAGGGGACGGTGGGAGGGGTTGTTGAACCACCACTGGAACGTTCATATCTTGCACAGGGTCGGCAGGAGGACGAGCTGCAGCAGCGCCCTGAGCGCTCGCCACCATCTGTGCGGAGAGAGCCTCCACCCTGCGGTTCAGGAGGATGTTTTGCTCGGTCATCTGATCTAACCGAGCCATAAAGGCGGTGAGAATGTGCTGCAGCTCACCAATCACGCCTCCTGCAGACGCCTGCGCTCCCTGCTCTCCCATTGGTCGTTCAACAGCCGGGTGACGCCCCTCGGAGTCCATGACGCTGGCCGAGATATCCTGTTGGGAAAGTGTAGTGACACGGACCCACAACAGGGGGCGCAAATGAACGGTCAATAGATGAGCCAAAATATAACAATTTAATGTTGTGAAACGTGCACAACGAACATACAGACAATCTCAGAATATCATTACAGTCAATCTACAAAGGTGACGTGTGGGCAGGCTCGAGGATAGAAGACGTCTGTCCTGAGAAGAGCCGGAACCACACGATTTCCGCCAGCCACAGAACCTGGTGAATACTGGAGCCGCCAAGTCCCGAATTCCCAGGTGATCACCGTCCCCAAACTGTCGGATCTGGTACTGCTGGCGAAGAACAAAGACAGTCAAGTGTGGGTGTGTGTACACCCAGTAACAACAGCGGTGGGAATGCCACCTCCACCTCTCACTCAATAACTTGCAGCGATCCCTCAGAGGAAAAAGAGTGCCGTCCTGCACAGCCTCCACAAAAAGGACCGGTACTCCTGCAAACACTCACAATATACAGCTTATAATTAAACACAAATGGCTGAGGATATTACCTCCAGTGAAGTATGATATCTCGGCAATGAGGTGGAGATGACATCTGGGTTTTATGGAGTGAGATGATGAAGAATGTGTGACAGCTGTCAGGAAGTAATGAGTAACAGCTGTCACTCCCGGCTGTGTCCGTGGCGGCAGCGCCCTCTCGTGCCTGAAGCCCGCACTTCAGGCAGGGCGCCCTCTGGTGGTGGGCCAGCAGTACCTCCTCTTCTGGCGGCCCACACAACAGTTAGGTTAAAACTGAAGTTAATACAGAGGTTAGGGTTGAGCTAAGGCTGAGGTTACAGTTAGGATATGGTTAGGTTATCAATATTTTTGTCTGATTAGTCACAGATTGGTGACTAGTTGGACATCTTATTGCCCTGAATTCCCAGAAAAGTGAATCCCTGGACAAAATTATGGAACTTTACACACACACAAGTATAGAGTAAAGTAAGGAATTACGATTTTGATGGAAACACTTTGGATTTCTATCTGGGTGGCCATTTTGGGTGAAATCCAAGATGGCTACCATTGGCACTTGCTAATATAAATGTGAGTGAATATTTTCTCAATTCTTATGTGTTTTTTTCATAATAAATTGGGAATTATGCAGTCCATTAATATTGCAAGAATAATAGGACAGATTTCAAGTCACATTAATTCATATTTAGGGTTATTAATGAGACAAGTTTACCAAAAGCTCCTGACATTTTCTGATATGTTTAGCATGTTTCACTGATGAAGTTTATGATCTTGTCAGGGTCTATTAGGCATGGATCTATTAGGTCCGGTCTATTAGGTCATGGATCCAGATAATCCAGATATCTACAACCTGAACTGGAATCTGTGTTGCCTGTACCACATGGGCAACATGGAAAACACAAAGACACCTGTGACCCTGAAGTAGTGACCCTATGGAGTCCACATATACAAGGAACTCCTACTCTTGACATGATACCTCCCACTCAAGAAGCATCGCTCTTACATGAGAACAAGTTGTACCAAAACCGTGAGTTTGGCACTGGACCAGAGATGAGAATCCTGATTAGACGTCTCCACCTGATGTGCTCTTCTCTACCACCGTTACCACGTCAGAAAACCAAGCAAGTCTACGTTTGGACATGTTTTTGTCACTGCTAAGGTGTAACTATTGACACTATGATAACTTTAATATTGTGTAATGTCCACATACTATGTTATACTGGTCAAATACTGTTGTTGATAAAGTGTTGTGTGGCTGGGGGGGCCTGGCTGCCTTTTGTTTCTGTTTTCTGTCCTGTCTTTTGTTTTTCCTTCCAGGTGGCTTGCATTTGGGACTGAGTGGCTGTGTTGCTGAGTTTATCAGGACCTCACCCTGATCACCTGAGGCTGATCACCTGCGGCTCGTCAGGACTCACAGCTGTGGTGCATCTACATGGATTGGAACATGGTGGCATTTAAGACTGGAGTACACAGTGTGTATCTGCCAGAGACTCGACCTTGTGACCAGACGGGTGAGATCGTCGTCTCGGGAGCCATCTCATCATCAGTGGATGCAGAGAACGTCCAGGTTTGATGCATGGTCTGTGAAAGAGGAGAGGGTGAGGTCTCACGCTCGTCAGCACACTTCCTGAGGTACGTTAGATTTTGTGACTAACATTTATATAGTCAGTAAATGTGGTGTCCCTCACACCTTATTATATTGAGCTGTATGTTGGTCGTTTAAATCAGCTTCCACTGCAGTGGAGTTTTGTGAACAGGGTGTTCTATGCCTGCAGGGTGGGAAGCTGATTTGCAATTAAGCCAGGAAGTGTTTGCTGTTTGTACACCTTTGAGCGTTCTCTCTGTGTGTTGAGTGTGGACTCACATAATGATTCCTTCTTTCACAGACTCGGTTTGTCGCGGCCACCTGGGGGGTGTCGGCGGGGTCCTTGGGTCCGAATTGGTTCTGGCTCCGGACCGTTGGCGCTGCTGGGAGCGCACCGCAAAAACCACCACGCCAGACCGCGCACTTTTATATTTTTTCACAGCACTGTTATGTTCATTAAACTCTGTTATCCTTTGTACCGTGCTCTGCTTATTTTATACTGGGTCCTTCAAACGCTGGTCGGTTCTCCGGGCTGCGTCCGACACATAACATAAAGTTGTCGAAAATACACCTGTCTGTCTGTTACTGAAAGTAATATTATACAACCCCAATTCCAATGAAGTTGGGACATTGTGTAAAATGTAAATAAAAACAATACAATGATTTGCAAATCCTTGTCATCCTACAGTAGATATAGTGACGAACTGTGTTAGCTGACAATGGTTTTCTGAAGTGTTCCTGAGCCCATGGGGTAAGATTAATTACACAATGATGTCGGTTTTTAAAGCAGTGCCGCCAGAGGGATTGAAGGTCACGGTCATTCAGTGTTGGTTTTCGGTCTTGCTGCTTATGTGTAGAAAGTTCTCCAGATTCTCTCAATCTTCTGATTATATTATGGACTGTAGATGAAGGAATCCCTAAATTCCTTGCAATTGAACGTTGAGAAACATTGTTCTTAAACTGTTATATAATAATGACACTCACCTGTTTCCAAACAGGTGTTCTTTGAGCATTCATCAACTTTCCCAGTCTTTTGTTGCCCCATCCCAGCTTTTTTGAAACATCCATTTTAAAATGAGCAAATATTTACACAAAACAATAAAGTTTATTAGTTTGAACATTAAATATCTTGTCTTTGTAGTGTATTCAATTGAATATAGGTTGAAGAGGATTTGAAAATCATTGTATTCTGTTTTTATTTACATTTTACACAACGTCCCAACTTCATTGGAATTAGGGTTGTACAAACTAATGGAAAAGGATCAAAGTTAATTTTTCTAGTGTAATATGCATCACAGATATATCTCACTTTGTTAAGTTTGTCATGTCATTTTTTTTTTTGTATCTTAGAAGAGCGAAGATTAACCTTGACACTAGTGTTTGACCATGACCTATATCATTTTATGCCTTTATTGATGAGAGTCTGAAATTCCAAATTTCACTAATTGAATCCTAGAAAGTCATCATTCCTCCCAAATTCTTGAACAGGTTTGCTCAAACGTATCCATACATGTTAGGAATCTTCAATATTTCCATATCTTCAATATGTGAGTGGACAGAGTGCTTCCAGTAAAATCCTTGCTTCTACTCTCCAATGTGCCAACATTTTGTCCTGAGGTGCACTTTGTGTTTCAAGATGGTGGCGCGTATAGACGCAGCGGCTTGAGACTCCCCGCTATTTTGCACCTTTTTTGTCTTTTATATCTTTGACATGAAGCTGCTGCTGGCCTTCTATCATGCTTCGGTGGGGAACGTACTCACTCACTGTCTGGGTGTGTGGTACATAGGCTCCACAGCCGAGGACAGAAAGGTGGTGCAGAGGGTCAGAAACACTGCCCTAAAGATCATTGGCTACCCTCTGCCCAGCCTGAAAAACATTGTCACATCCTGCTGCCTGCGGCAAAACAAGGGCATCACAGGAGACCCCACACACCCTGCCCACCCCGTTTGCCTTGATGCCCTCCGGGAGACGCTTCAGGTGAACAAAGTCCCACACGAGCAGGCTGATAACCAGCTTCTTCTCCTGGGCCATACGTACTGCAAACACCTATGGACACACACACACTCACCCACAGACCTACTCCCATAAACACCTCCCCCCACCCGGACAAACAACCCCACATACCTCCTCCCACCTTTAGCAGCTTAACAGTTTCTGTGCCCCAGTGTTCACAATCACTGCTATAAATGTTTACGGACATGTTTTAAACTGTACTTTATCTAATATATGAAGCTGACTGTGTATGTGTGTGTGTGTGTGTGTGTGTGTGCACTATGCACAGCCTCAGTAATTAAGTAATCCACACCAAACCTGCTGTGCTGACTGGGGTACGGGGGGTCACTGTGGCCCTTAGGTTGAAAGCGTACGTGCTCTTTAATTACAATCACGACGCGCTCACTGGAACCCTTATTCTCAGTTCACATGCTACTCAGGTCAGGTAGAAGCATCACACTTACTTACTACATAGTAGCAGCTAGCTAGGGTGCACTTTAATTGCAATCTGAACGGGCCAGTGCATGCCGCATGTGCAACCCAGTCTCATAACTTTTTTTGTGCTCCCATCATGAAAATGTCACTCGTTTTATGATGGAGTATTTTTATCTTACTATGTCTACCCCTCCCCCTACCCTAACCCTAACCATAACCCGCCCCCCCAGACCCCCCTGCATCACTTCTTATTCCATCACAGAATGCATTTGAATGAATTTGTGCTCTTGTTATGAAAATGTGTCACTTTTCCTGACAATATCACCAACCAACAGGTTAATGTATATTTTGTGATGCTGAATCACGACATGCTTTTATGGGACAAGATATGGTCGGCGTGCGAGTTAAGCTGCGCATTTTTTCATTTAAAATGTACCTGGTGTGTGCGGCTGCCAGAGACATGCCCAGTTGGGACATGCCCAGCTCTCCACAATTTCTCTTATACTCACTTGACTGGTAAGCCACTGAAAGCCGAGATAGACATGTCCCAACTTGTCCTCTAACACTCCGAAACGGAGGTGTCCTTTGTCTCGCTTCATCAGCGAATCCATCGTGATGCGCGAAGCCTCTGCGCGGCTTTCCATGACAAAATCTCTTGTTAAAAGTGAAATCTGCCAGAAAATGGCTGATGTCCAGCTCTTGTGATAACCAGAGAAAGTGCACACGACGGTCTCGGATCCACAGAGCCATCCGTTTAGAAATGATGTGGTGGTTTCTGCCTCTTGATGGCGGCTCAGAGCGCGGTGCGCCGTGCGCCATTGTGGGCTGTTCTTAAAGCTGTAGTATGACTCCTTATTCTCTGTGAAGCCCGTAAAATTTTCACCAAAAGCCAGATAAATTTTTCGAATGGTTTCCAGCTGCTTGTCTCTAACAGTTTCTGAAAAAATTCTGATGGAAAAAAAAAGCCCAAATCATTCCGCCATTTCCTGATAATGAAACAACAACGAGAGGGGTGGAGCAGTGCTCACTCAAAGCCTGCCCACAGGCGAATGACGCAACCGACAGGCATGGAAAAACTCATGCATGCGCACGAAGGTTCAAGCTTGGCTGACGTAAAAACATATGAATCAAATCCATATAGTTTTTGAAAAAAATAGAAAGGTACGATACTTTTCTAACAGACCTCGTATATATATGATGTCTTGTTCTTTTTGTTGTGTACAGGAGCTCTGTGGGAGCACCCCAATTGCATTGTAACCCCCCCCATACAGTGACAATAAGGACTATTCTATTTTATTTGACTCTTCATCTCGTGTTCAAGGTTACATGTGGAGGACGTACAGGTTTCCTGTTCGCCCGCCGGGCTGTTGTGCTACAGAGGTAAGAACATTGGTGCTTTGTAGCACAGAGGATGGGCGTGTGTGCAGCAGTCCTCATTGTGCCAGCTGAAGTTCTTGCCGGTTTCCAGACTCATCATGGCACACAGGCGACTGTCCGCCCCGCTGGGCTTCCCCTCCTCCCAGTTGGTGTAGCTGACAGCTTCGCTGTTCATCCAGTACCACTCCCCGTTCAAGGAGCTCATTCGAAAGCCGATCCACACCTGCTTGTTGCCGATTTTGGTCTGGTTCAGCTTCCTCATGATGTGATTCTGCAACGCAGGTGTGGGGAGGCTGATCAGGTCCAGGTTCTTGTCCTTGCAGTACTTCAAGGACTCACGCCAGCCACCTGCCTCATTACCGATATCCAGGATTTCTGGGGATAAGCTGCAACCTCTGAAATCTAGTGATGAGCACACAGGAAAGAGAGAAACAGAAATGAAAATGATTCCTGCCCAGATGAAGCCGTTTTTTAATCAAAACTTTAAAGCAGTGGTGTCCAAAGTGCTCCAGAAAGGGCTGAGAGGGAGCAGGTTTTCTTTGCAGCCACTGACTCCAGCAGGTGATTTTACTGATGAACTTGACCCGTCTGCTCAAAATGAGCAGACGGGTCCCTCTCCCTCTTGGCCCTTTCTGGAACACTTTGGACACCACTGCTTGAACGCATTTTTGAAATCGTCCATCCTGTGTGTCGAACAAATCAATAGTAGCTAAATCCAAACTGCTCTGTACCTGGGTTCTTGCTGACGAGGGCTGCCGAGTTCCCAAACACAGTGTTGCCCTTCTGTCCTAAGAAATAAACAGCTACTTTGAAAGACTTGTGCCAGATGACGTTTGTCCCCAACTGCAGTTTAACCTTGGTGGATGTGTACTCAGTACCCATCAGCTCCTGCCAGTTTGGATCCTGGAGCGGTTCATTTCCCAGGCAGATTCCATTCTTATAGTCCTTGTGCACAACAATTACAGCAAAGTTTTCCATATCTTTGATGCCACTGATTGTAAAACAGGATGCAAAGTCATTTTCTGAGATCAGGTTGAGGAGCAATCCAGGCCGGTAAAGGATAGCTGAACCAGAGACTTCCACCAGAGGAGACTTCTGGTCAAAGGTTTGGATTGTGGTGGATTCTTTCCCTGACACAAGCACAGATGTTTCTTTTCCAGCATCTTCTACCAGATCTTGAGCAATGAAGAACTTCAGCGTGTTGTCTTCAGCTGGTGTCAGCACAGTGTAAAGCAGGCCACACGTGCAGTTGTAGCGGATGGCACACGGATGGCCAAAGTAAACTGCCACCGGCTCTGTGGCTGTCAGAGTTTGCTCTTGTCCTTGTTCAGTTACCCAGAACTGTTTGCTCTGGTATGGCTGAAGTTCAAAATTACTGCCAGGTTTGTCCACTTTGCTCTCCAGAGTTACAGAGTTCTGTTTGTCTGTATTGATTACAATGACTCGAAATGGACCTTTTTCAGTTGCATTATTTACGCCGGAATCCCAGGGTGCCGTGGTTCCTCTGATTGTGGGCACCTGTGGGATGATGTAATCTGTGCTCAGTTTGTCAGTTGGCATCACCACAGCAGTTTGCACACTGTTATTCCTGTGAATGATGACGTGGACCACGACGTGTTTGCTGCTTTTGATTTGAACGGTTTTGTTGGACACATGTTCCTTCTTCAGGGCCATCAGAGGATCGATCAGGAAAACCTCAGTCTGTCCTGCGTTCAGAGTCTTTGATGAAACTGTGGATGAGAAGACACTGATCTGGGTGTCATTAAAGAAAGCTGTTACTTGGAACTGATTGAGGGACTGAGCAGAGTAATAATAGACGATGTTCTCTGGAAAAACAAAGACGAAGTTCAGACCAGTGCTGTTTTCAGGAAAAAAGGCTGCAGATTCTGGAAAAGAAGATAAAACAAAATGTTTCAGAGTGACACATGGACGGGATGGAATCATCACGGTCATTAACCAATCTCACTTTTTTAATGGGAAGACAATTGTACCAGTAGGAAGGAAGACATTCAGGACTACAACAATCTGACATTTGACCCCAATGACCTTTACCTTTACCAAAATAATTGACCTCTGGCTGACCTCGCCAGGCAATTCTGGAATCCACTATATACAGCAGGTAAAATAAGTATTGAACACATCGCCATGTTTCTCAGTACACATAGTTCTAAAGGTGCTGTGGGGCAGCACAGTCTTGTTTCAACCCCTGCATGATATCGCAGGATTTGACAACGTCTGGGACAGCCTGCACAAACACGGCTGGAGTGGGAGTGTCAGCACAAACTGTTCAGCCCGGTTTGCTAAACTTAAAAGCATACTCACCACCACCCAGCAGCAGTGGTGGGCACAGTTCTGCTAATCTGCTAATTATTGAAGATAATGTTGTCATTATCGGATTATCTTTTTTAGATAACTTTGAAAACCATTATCAGACTAATTATCTTCCGATAAGTTTTGGCCCGATAATTTTTAGACCACGAACGTATTTTTGCAGACGTGGTAAACAAAGCTGAATAGTTACAAACATCTATAAAATCTAAAATCAGCTGAGTATTTACCTGTTAAATGTCTTATAGTAGATGTGCAGTTCTATCCTCTGTAGACAGAGGAGAGCTGGTTCTAGAAGAAACCACTCTATCCTCTGCAGGCAAAGGAGAACTGGTCACAAAAAAGAAAAAAGGCTCATTTCTTTTTACCCCATACTGATACACTGGCAATATCACCCAAGTCATCCAGAGGTGTACAGTTTTAACTTATGGTTAAAATTTTAACCAAACTAATTTCGGACAAGTTATTTAAATTAACGTCACATCTAAAGCTTTATTAAGTGAAAATATCAGATATATGTTTTAGTTTTAAAGTAATGCACTAATTTTGAATGTTTTAGTGTGGAAAAAGTGTCGATATCATTCCGAGGAGGATCTACAGCGAGTGAGATTGCATCAGAATTTTGGCTCTCTGTTGGGACTGTTTACACAGAGACTGCTACCTGCTGCTTTGGACTTGAACTAACAGTCTTTTTCAAGACTTTTTTTACCTTTTTACTTTTTTAAACTTTTTTACTGTGCTCCAACGCCTAAGGAAGACCTCTAATGGTCGAAACATCGCGACGGAGCACTTTTATCAGCTAACTTTCATCAGCGTTGGCAAGCTAACTAGCTTGCTAACGCTTTCGTTTTTATTTTTTTAATTTTTTTTTATTTTTATTTTATTTTAGCACCGTTGTCGTGCGTTCGCTGTTGTCGTGCGTTTCCTGTGCTGCTTCATGGCCTGTTTGGTGCCTTGATTGGGGCACTCCTTCTGCTGAATCACCTCTAAATTATTTACACATTATTCACTTTGTGTGTTTTTAGGAATCCGCTAGGTTGCGTAGCTACTAGCTCTTAGCCGATTTAGCATGGCGGCTTCTCCTGTCTCTCCCATACTTTTCTGCTCTGGGTGTGAAATGTTTAGTTATTCCTCGGCCTCCTTTAGCAGTAACGGTACTTGTAATAAGTGTAGCTTATTCGTAGCTTTGGAGGCCAGGCTGGGCGAATTGGAGACTCAGCTCCGCACCGTGGAAAATTCTACAGCTAGCCAGGCCCCTGTAGTCGGTGCGGACCAAGGTAGCTTAGCCGCCGTTAGTTCCCCTCCGGCAGATCCCGGGCAGTCGGGAAAGCAGGCTGAATGGGTGACTGTGAGGAGGAAGTGTAGCCCTAAACAGAAGCCCCGTGTACACCGTCAACCCGTTCGCATCTCTAACCGTTTTTCCCCACTCGACGATACACTCGCCGAGGATCAAACTCTGGTTATTGGCGACTCTGTTTTGAGAAATGTGAAGTTAGCGACACCAGCAACCATTGTCAATTGTCTTCCGGGGGCCAGAGCAGGCGACATCGAAGGACATTTGAAATTGCTGGCTAAGGCTAAGCGTAAATTTGGTAAGATTGTAATTCACGTTGGCAGTAATGACACTCGGTTGCGCCAATTGGAGGTCACTAAAATTAACATTAAATCGGTGTGTAACTTTGCAAAAACAATGTCGGACTCTGTTGTTTTCTCTGGGCCCCTCCCCAATCAGACCGGGAGTGACATGTTTAGCCGCATGTTCTCCTTGAATTGCTGGCTGTCTGAGTGGTGTCCAAAAAATGAGGTGGGCTTCATTGATAATTGGCAAAGCTTCTGGGGAAAACCTGGTCTTGTTAGGAGAGACGGCATTCATCCCACTTTAGATGGAGCAGCTCTCATTTCTAGAAATCTGGCCAATTTTCTTGGATCCTCCAAACTGTGACTGTCCAGCGTTGGGACCAGGAAGCAGAGCTGTAGTCTTACACACCTCTCTGCAGCTTCTCTCCCCCTGCCATCCCCTCATTACCCCATCCCCGTAGAGACGGTGCCTGCTCCCAGACTACCAATAACCAGCAAAAATCTATTTAAGCATAAAAATTCAAAAAGAAAAAATAATATAGCACCTTCAACTGCACCACAGACTAAAACAGTTAAATGTGGTCTATTAAACATTAGGGCTCTCTCTTCTAAGTCCCTGTTGGTAAATGATATAATAATTGATCAACATATTGATTTATTCTGCCTTACAGAAACCTGGTTACAGCAGGATGAATATGTTAGTTTAAATGAGTCAACACCCCCGAGTCACACTAACTGTCAGAATGCTCGTAGCACGGGCCGGGGCGGAGGATTAGCAGCAATCTTCCATTCCAGCTTATTAATTAATCAAAAACCCAGACAGAGCTTTAATTCATTTGAAAGCTTGTCTCTTAGTCTTGTCCATCCAAATTGGAAGTCCCAAAAACCAGTTTTATTTGTTATTATCTATCGTCCACCTGGTCGTTACTGTGAGTTTCTCTGTGAATTTTCAGACCTTTTGTCTGACTTAGTGCTTAGCTCAGATAAGATAATTATAGTGGGCGATTTTAACATCCACACAGATGCTGAGAATGACAGCCTCAACACTGCATTTAATCTATTATTAGACTCTATTGGCTTTGCTCAAAAAGTAAATGGGTCCACCCACCACTTTAATCATATCTTAGATCTTGTTCTGACTTATGGTATGGAAATAGAAGACTTAACAGTATTCCCTGAAAACTCCCTTCTGTCTGATCATTTTTTAATATCATTTACATTTACCCTGATGGACTACCCAGCAGTGGGGAATAAGTTTCATTACACTAGAAGTCTTTCAGAAAGCGCTGTAACTAGGTTTAAGGATATGATTCCTTCTTTATGTTCTCTAATGTCATATACCAACACAGAGCAGAGTAGCTACCTAAACTCTGTAAGGGAGTTAGAGTATCTCGTCAATAGTTTTACATCCTCATTGAAGACAACTTTGGATGCTGTAGCTCCTCTGAAAAAGAGAGCTTTAAATCAGAAGTGTCTGACTCCGTGGTATAACTCACAAACTCGTAGCTTAAAGCAGATAACCCGTAAGTTGGAGAGGAAATGGCGTCTCACTAATTTAGAAGATCTTCACTTAGCCTGGAAAAGGAGTTTGTTGCTCTATAAAAAAGCCCTCCGTAAAGCTAGGACATCTTTCTACTCATCACTAATTGAAGAAAATAAGAACAACCCCAGGTTTCTTTTCAGCACTGTAGCCAGGCTGACAAAGATTCAGAGCTCTATTGAGCTGAGTATTACATTAACTTTAACTAGTAATGACTTCATGACTTTCTTTGCTAACAAAATTTTGACTATTAGAGAAAAAATTACTCATAACCATCCCAAAGATGTATCGTTATCTTTGGCTGCTTTCAGTGATGCCGGTATTTGGTTAGACTCTTTCTCTCCGATTGTTCTGTCTGAGTTATTTTCATTAGTTACTTCATCCAAACCATCAACATGTTTATTAGACCCCATTCCTGCCAGGCTGCTCAAGGAAGTCCTACCATTATTTAATGCTTCAATCTTAAATATGATCAATCTATCTTTGTTAGTTGGTTATGTACCACAGGCCTTTAAGGTGGCAGTAATTAAACCATTACTTAAAAAGCCATCACTTGACCCAGCTATCTTAGCTAATTATAGGCCAATCTCCAACCTTCCTTTTCTCTCAAAGATTCTTGAGAGGGTAGTTGTTAAACAGCTAACTGATCACCTGCAGAGGAATGGTCTATTTGAAGAGTTTCAGTCAGGTTTTAGAATTCATCATAGTACAGAAACAGCATTAGTGAAGGTTACAAATGATCTTCTTATGGCTTCGGACAGTGGACTTATCTCTGTGCTTGTTCTGTTGGACCTCAGTGCTGCTTTTGATACTGTTGACCATAAAATTTTATTACAGAGATTAGAGCATGTCATAGGTATTAAAGGCACTGCGCTGCGGTGGTTTGAATCATATTTGTCTAATAGATTACAGTTTGTTCATGTAAATGGGGAATCTTCTTCACAGACTAAAGTTAATTATGGAGTTCCACAAGGTTCTGTGCTAGGACCAATTTTATTCACTTTATACATGCTTCCCTTAGGCAGTATTATTAGACGGTATTGCTTAAATTTTCATTGTTACGCAGATGATACCCAGCTTTATCTATCCATGAAGCCAGAGGATACACACCAATTAGCTAAACTGCAGGATTGTCTTACAGACATAAAGACATGGATGACCTCTAATTTCCTGCTTTTAAACTCAGATAAAACTGAAGTTATTGTACTTGGCCCCACAAATCTTAGAAGCATGGTGTCTAACCAGATCGTTACTCTGGATGGCATTACCCTGACCTCTAGTAATACTGTGAGAAATCTTGGAGTCATTTTTGATCAGGATATGTCATTCAAAGCGCATATTAAACAAATATGTAGGATTGCCTTTTTGCATTTACGCAATATTTCTAAAATCAGAAAGGTCTTGTCTCAGAGTGATGCTGAAAAACTAATTCATGCATTTATTTCCTCTAGGCTGGACTATTGTAATTCATTATTATCAGGTTGTCCTAAAAGTTCCCTAAAAAGCCTTCAGTTGGTTCAGAATGCTGCAGCTAGAGTACTGACGGGGACTAGCAGGAGAGAGCATATCTCACCCGTGTTGGCCTCTCTTCATTGGCTTCCTGTTAATTCTAGAATAGAATTTAAAATTCTTCTTCTTACTTATAAGGTTTTGAATAATCAGGTCCCATCTTTATCTTAGGGACCTCGTAGTACCATATTACCCCATTAGAGCGCTTCGCTCTCAGACTGCGGGCTTACTTGTAGTTCCTAGGGTTTGTAAGAGTAGAATGGGAGGCAGAGCCTTCAGCTTTCAGGCTCCTCTCCTGTGGAACCAGCTCCCAATTCAGATCAGGGAGACAGATACCCTCTCTACTTTTAAGATTAGGCTTAAAACTTTCCTTTTCGCTAAGGCTTATAGTTAGGGCTGGATCGGGTGACCCTGGACCATCCCTTGGTTATGCTGCTTTAGACGTAGACTGTGGGGGGGTTCCCATGATGCACTGTTTCTTTCTCTTTTTGCTCCGTATGCATCACTCTGCATTTAATCATTAGTGATCGATCTCTGCCCCCCTTCACGGCATGTCTTTTTCCTGGTTCTTTCCCTCAGCCCCAACCAGTCTCAGCAGAAGACTGCCCCTCCCTGAGCCTGGTTCTGCTGGAGGTTTCTTCCTGTTAAAAGGGAGTTTTTCCTTCCCACTGTGGCCAAGTGCTTGCTCATAGGGGGTCGTTTTGACCGTTGGGGTTTTTCATAATTATTGTATGGCCTTGCCTTACAATATGGAGCGCCTTGGGGCAACTGTTTGTTGTGATTTGGCGCTATATAAGAAAAAAGTTGATTTATTGATTGATTGATTGATTGACTTGCTGTGCCAGGTGCATTATGGGTACCTCAGTACATTCACAACAGAAGAAATGCATTTGAGACACTCTGATCAGGCTCCACATGGACAACAGTATTAAACTCTTTGTACATTGTGCCTAAAATGTTGTTATTGTGTTTGTGTTATGTAAAAATGCCAGAAGAAGCCCAGGTTGCTTCTCCATTATTTTCAATTGGAATCATTGCAATCGATTCCTGTTTGCTATTTAGAGTCCTGCTTATGTCAAACATTGTCTGTCGTCTTTGTTCCAGAGTAGTATATATAAGATGTCTGAAATTCAGTTTGCGTTTATTAAATTCCACGCATCTTAAACGTAGCAGACACAGATTATCTGGAATTTTGTGTTGGCCCAGTTTCACAGTCTCTACTGCCATCTACTGGGCAGTAGTGTTCATGGCAGTATTCACCCTAGTACAGAGCATCCAGTCGTTGGCAATGTTCTGTTTATTTTGACACTGGTTATGTCAAACGGTTATCTAATTACAACTTGTCTTTTTTTTTAATGCCCTTTTTTTTACAAATAAAAAAATGGCATATTTTACAAAAGCACATTTATCTGTAAACACCAACACACACCTCACATTAATGTGTTAGTTTACACAGAATGAATGAGTCAGCCAATCAGTGTTAGTGGAGGCACATTTTACCCAGAATGCCACCTGTCTGTGTTTGTTACAAAACTTCAGATTTAGTGCATTATTCAACATTAAAAGACATACGAGGGCTGTCAATAAAGTATAGGTCCTTTTTATTTTTTTCAAAAACTATATGGATTTCATTCATATGTTTTTACGTCAGACATGCTTGAACCCTCGTGCGCATGCGTGAGTTTTTCCACGCCTGTCGGTGACGTCATTCGCCTGTGAGCACTCCTTGTGGGAGGAGTCGTCCAGCCCCTCGTCGGAATTCCTTTGTCTGAGAAGTTGCTGAGAGACTGGCGCTTTGTTTGATCAAAATTTTTCTAAACCTGTGAGACACATCGAAGTGGACACGGTTCGAAAAATTAAGCTGGTTTTTTAACGGCTGATGAGAGATTTTGAGGTGATACTGTCGCTTTAAGGACTTCCCACGGTGCGAGACGTCGCTCAGCGCTCTCAGGCGCCGTCGTCAGCCTGTTTCAAGCTGAAAACCTCCACATTTCAGGCTCTATTGATCCAGGACGTCGTGAGAGAACAGAGAAGTTTCAGAAGAAGTCGGTTTCAGCATTTTATCCGGATATTCCACTGTTAAAGGAGATTTTTTTTAATGAAAGACGTATGTTATATTTTAACTTTGTACAAATGACAGACCTGACATTAACCCTCTGGGGCCGACACCGTCGTATATGACGGCTAAGGCCAAGCTTTACTAAATTATAAATAACTTTTTAATGATATGAGACAGAAACTTACTCTTTTTTGCTGAAAAATTAACTCTGCGTACTTTCGAGCCGGCCATCGGCCGTCTTTGTATTTCTCATAGAAGCTGTGTGATGACGTGTGCAATGTGAGTGTCCAATTGGAACTGGTTCACTGTCACATGGTTTTCCAAAATCCAATCGTAGGGCAGATTTACCTCACGTGAAAAGCCAAAGATCATTTTCAGGGGTGATATGTTACTAGTTGGCCCCTGGATGCTCCAATGAGCACATCCAGTGCGCCCTGCTCCATTACACACAGCAATCAGTGAAAGCAGGAGCAGACAGAGAGCCTCTGATGACAATCTCACATGCTCAAACAAAGAGTGTGTAACTATCAGGATTGCGCCACTAGTTTGCATGTGAATGTTACTGGATAACTCTATTGCTTTCTCGGCGTAAAACACTTGTTTACCATATCAATGGAGAGAGGGGGAGGGCCGCTCCTCAGACTGTAAGGAGCCAAACTGGGCCAAAGTTTGATTAAAGCTGCATTAGGAGCAGCACAGAACACTCCAAAACACAGTAGAAGTAAAGGTTTGTGTTGTAACCTTTGTGTAGTAGCAGACAGAAAATGATCTGAGATGAAGACAAAAAAAAAAAGCATAGACCATTTTGTATATATAGTTCAGAATGTGCGTTTCTGTTTATTGTTTGAACCTTTTTGTTGTACAGTCTTTCACACAAGACCTTAAATTACCTTCATAAAGTGTCGAAACAGTTGTTTATTATAGTTTGCTGTGTGTTTTGAATAAATGTGTGTGGAAAATTATTTTCCGCTTTACTTTTTTCTTTCTTATTTTTGAATGGAAACCTTTATTACACTTATAAAACACCAAAAAGCATATATATTATGAAAGCACAGGTTGTCCTGAAAAAAGACACATAAAACTTGATTGTGGGATGCAGGG
>NC_047109.1:1665571-1691884 GCF_902500255.1 Thalassophryne amazonica | reverse complement strand
GTGTGTGTTGTTTTTTATGTGATATATGTGGTGTGGTATATATGTGTGTGTGTGTGTGTGTGTGTGTGTATATATATATGTGTATATATGTGTGTGTGTGTGTGTGTGTATATGTGTATGTATGTATGTGTTGTTTTTTTTTTTTTTTAAACGTGGTTTGCTCCACTGGCTGCTCTCCACCTCCGCAGATGAAGCGAAAGGAAGCGCACTTTAAATTAATCATGTTTAACTGTTCAAAAAAATGCCTATATTCAGATTTGATAAGTTTTTCTCAACAGGCTGTAGAGTTAATTTATCAGTGCAGCTGTTGTGGAAATGTTGCACTCCATTTTTTCAAAGGCTTTGTTTTTCGCCAAGTATCCACAGAAAACAAAGAATTTGACTTCGGTTTGAGCTGCTTTGTACGGCATGTAGAAATATACACTAAACACTGAATAAATCACAGTAATAAAAAGTGTAAATGAAATGTGCAATAGTAAAAAAAAAAGAATGTCCTGTCCGCAGACTGAAGATTTCACAGAGCACCTGGGCTTATGGTTTGGCAAAGCTCCAAAACTTTTAATAATGTAAAAAAATAATTACCTGGGAAAACAGAGAGAGAGGGAACATCCTTAACTTAAAAATCTGCATGATGGCACAGCGACATTGTGCCATTGCTTAGGGAGAGCCCTGCCACTACTGATATTGTTTAAAAATACAAAAGTACTTTTTTTTTATCCGATTACTCAATTAATCGATAGAATACTCGATTCCAAAAATATTTGATAGCTGCAGCCCTACCTGGAACAGATTCAGTTCAATTTATTTAATTTATAAAGTGCCAACAAAGCTGCCTCAAGGCGCTTCACACAAGTAAGGTCTAACCTGACCAACCCCCAGACTTCCCGTCTGTGTGGCACAGAAAAGCAGCATGAAGTTAAACATCTCTTCAGTCTGAGATTTAGTTTAGTCGATGAACTCAGAAGTAGTGTTGGTGCTAACTTTACCTGGTGTTCTTTGTGTCCATGTTTTCTAAATGTCAACAATCTCTGTCCTCCAGGACTCAGATGTTTCAGCCTCCAGACCTCAGTCTGGTAGCCATAGTGATAAGGCCAGTGTGAAGTTGGAGGATGATTGCGATCTGTCAGAAAACAAAGGAGATGATGTCAGCGGGCTGATCAACTCTGATGGTGAGGAAGAGGACTGGAGGCCCGTCGTCATCGGTAAGTCCTCTGGCCACACAGAGCTTCTAGATGTTTTTGACTTGTTTTTCAGCCACATCACAGCTGCAGCTTTCACATGTTTATTCTTTAAACCTCCATGTCTGGAAGCATTCACCGCACTAGATAAATACACTGGGTCTGGATGGCAACCACTCAGGCAGACAGTCAGTCCACCCCACCTTTCTGAACTAGGCACCTATCTGCTGCAGCCAGGTGGAACATGGTGTGTGTACGGAGGAACACGCTTCAGCCACAACACTCGCAGTGCGACTCATTCAGTTTTATTTGTGTAGCTCCAAATCACAACTCCGGTCTTCTAAAGGAGCCTCACAAGAGCAGGGTCACCGTCCACTGTGGCAACCACAACCAGTGTTGCCACAGTTACTTTGAAAAAGTAATCCAATTACTGATTACTGATTACTCCTTGAAAAAGTAACTTAGTTACTTTACTGATTACTCAATTGTAAAAGTAACTAAGTTAGATTACTAGTTACTTTTTTAGTTACTTTCCCCAGCTGCCGACAACAACCCACGTCAACATGACAATGATACCTGTTTTGCCAAAACTCACTTTATAGTCACCCTTTCTTGACTTCAATGAAAATAAATACTTGTTTTATAAAAAGTAAAATAAAGACCTCTTTCTTGACCTCATATTTAACTGTTGACAGCACTGTAACAGTAAAACTTGCAATTTCAAACCTACATTGTTTATAAATGTAACTATTAAATTCTAACATTTTTCTAACATTTAAATTCTCTCTAAACATTTTACTTGTCGAAATTATTATTATTTTAAGTAGTATTAGTAGTTGTAGTAAAAAAACAGCTTCAAAACTGGACCTTTAATCTAGGGGTGTTGTGGGGGAGGGGGGCACATCCTTGCCCCACGCCCCCATTCCATCTGGATTCGCCCCTGCTTTGGCGTTTGAGCACAAAGAATGGATAACATTTATTTATGCAGAAAACATGACCAGATTTACAGGTAAGAAAGTTTTATTGCGTTTTCACATCATGTGGTCCTCAGAAAGAGAGTTTAGGTGCATTTGAGTGGAAAATAGTGTTAGTTGTTGACGTGTCGCCGAGGATCAGCTGTTTTTAACGAGACGATAGAGCGGCTCAGCTCAGAATTCTAAATGAAGGAGGAAAAAAGTATAAAAATGTCTTCGTAAAGCTCAGTGCAGGTGTGCTGATCACCGCCCTTTAAGAGGTGAGGACGAGTCGAGCAGCTGCAAAAAAACGCGGATGAAAAGCTCACAGCTCGCTTAAAGTGGGACGTTCAGTCGAACCCCGACCTCCTGCCCACAGACCAAGTTTAATGCTGCTATCGACCCACAATGAAAAATAATAGTAACGCACAGTGACATGGAGAAGTAACTTTAATCTGATTACTGACTTGGAAAGATTAACGCGTTAGATTACTCGTTACTAAAAGAAGTGGTCAGATTAGAGTAACGCGTTACTAAGTAACGCGTTACCGGCATCACTGACCACAACAATGTAAAACATCAACAGAATGATTTGTTACAGCTAACGACAATGAAAGTGAAGTTGATCAAACAGACAATAAAATTCAAACTATTAAAACCGGTGCAAATCAGTACCATTAAAACCGTGTTGGTTATCAGAAAGAGAAAACTGGAAAACTGTTCCATAAAGAAGGTGCCCAATAAGAAAAAAGGCCCCTGTGACCAGCTGACTTCTTCACTCTCATAACACACAGCAAACCTGGATCAGACAGATCAGAACAGACAGTGCCACCTGGTACATATTGTGTCAGTAAATCAACTAAATACTCCTCATCTTTATCTCCCTAAGCAGCCACTCGTTTGACACAAAGTCATTCCAGATCCTCCAGAGAGACCTGGTACCAAAGGCATCCAGTTCTCACCTTTGTTCACTGCTTCCAGTCCAAGTCTGACAACCAGACAAGAAGCACCCGGGCCCTAAAGACTTGGACCTTCATTCTCTCGCAAAGACATCAGCATCACCAACCACCTCTGACCTTTGACCTCATAAGACAATGATTCTCAAGTTTTTCCTCAAGTACCACCTGACCAACACGTTTTCTATCTCTCTCCGCTGCCTAAGCACAGTGGCTTGATTAGTTGCACACCTGAGTGAGATAATTGGCTTGTGGCAGAACAAAGAGAGATGAAAACTGTGTAGGTCAGCTGGTCCTTGAGGATCGGGTTGACATCTACTTCTCAGGCATCTCTGGATCCAGAGACATGAACATCACTGCTGAGATCAGTGAATGTCTCTACAAATTCAACACGTTCACCACATGCAGATATAATTCTGATGGATGAGTCTGGGAACTTACTGAAAGCCTGGTTTTTAATCTTGTTCTGCTTCTTCACTCCCTTCTGAAGTGCTGCAATCACAGTATCCATTGATTCCACAAAAATCACAGCATCATGCACAAATTTGAAGTTGGTAAACTTTTTCTCCCCAACAAAAGCATGTAAACCACTCATTTCCACAAGCCGACCCAACACCCGGTCCATCCCAGCATTGAGCAGTGTTGGGACCAGAACACATCCCTGATGAACACCAGAATTCACTCTGGTTTCTTCCTCTGCTCCATACAGCACTCACAGTACCTGTGTCCAAGGACGACACATCCAGGCTGGACAAACTGATCAGGTGGGCTGGCTTTGTGGTTGGCATGAAGCTGGACTCTCTGGTGACGGTGGCAGAGAAGAGAACACTGGACAAACTGCTGGACATTATGGACGATTCCACTCAGCCTCTGCACACCGTCATCAGCAACCAGAGGACAGACTGCTCCTTCCCAAGTGCAGGACCAACAGACTGAAAAACTCCTTTGTCCCTCAGACCATCAGACTATATAACTCCTCACTCAGGGAGAGGAGGAGGAACAGGAAGACAGAGGATGGGAAGGAGAGGAACAGTAGTAGACAGTAAACCAGTAGCAATCAGTATTTATATTTTGCAAACTGTTTTTTTCTTTTTTCTTTTTTCACTTTTGATGCTCTGTGTGCTTCTTACCTTGTGTGCTGCTGGAAACTCAGTTTCCCTGATTGAGTCTTCCCAAGGGATCAGTAATGTTCTGTCTAATCTACAGGATGGTTATAATGTCCAGCAACTTGCTGTGGATCCCACAGGTTCTCAAGACGTGACAGAGATCAGCTTGGTCATGAGGATTGCAAAAAAAATAATCACGGCCGTGTTCAGTTTGTACTCAGGGACATTGGATGTGGTCAGTGGTTGACCTGTGTGTTTTGAAGCCAGACTGAATCCTGTTAAGAATAATTTTATAGGTTCGCTGGTGCCGGTACACATCTCCAGGTTCCGTAGAGTCGAGCAGATAAGTCTACAATTCTCCTTGGACAGGAGATCAGTACAGTACTTTACCCAAGACCAGAACCAGTTCACAGCTGGATGAAGTGAGACAGTGCAGGTTGTCTTGTCCAAGGACAAAGACAGGTAGCATGAGTGGGATTCAAACCCAGGTCTACATATTAGCAGACCAGCTCCGTATTCACTGAAGTACTTGGTTCCTGTTAAGAGTAGTCCACTTTGTATAAACTTTTACGTGAGTTACAAGCAGGCAGAAACTTGATAATGGAGGAAACGGAGCTTGAGATAAATGATCAGTGTCACTGATTGTCATTTCTCATCACCTTTATTGCTGTGACAGATCAAGACGTCTGTGCAGAGGTCCAGACAGGTGAGCGCAGCGATGGAAAAGGGAAGTACTGCTGCCCGGTTTGCGGCCGTGACTGCTTCAAGATGTCCGCACTGCAGAAACACCTGCGGATCCACTCAGGCGAGCGGCCGTACCAGTGCGCCATCTGCAAGAAGAGCTTCACCCAGCACGTGCACATGACCGAGCACCAGAGGATCCACACCGGAGAGAAGCCATACGCCTGTCCAGACTGTGACAGGCGTTTCACTTTCTCCAGTGCGCTTCGGCGCCACCAGCGGGTGCACAACGACGCCCGGCCGTATCAGTGCGAAGTCTGTAGTAAGTGCTTCAAGCATCCGAGCGCCCTGAAGAGCCACCAGCTAACGCACTCCGGCGTCCGGTACCAGTGTCCGCTCTGCACCAAGAACTTCAGCCGGGCGTTGGAGCTCAGCTACCACGTGGATATGCACTCAGACAGCCGGCCGTATTTCTGTCACATTTGCCAGAAGAACCTCAGCAACGCAAAGATCTTCCGCAAACACATGAAGAAACACGAGTCACCGACTTCAAAGTTGTCACTGATGACGCAGCTGCGCAAGGAGCAGGTCGAGGCACTTGTAGACGCGTGAAGGTACAACAGAGCACCAGAGCCACGGTTTGGACAGGGGGAAAGAAATCTGAGGTTTGTAGGGTAAAGTTTCAAGAAGACGTTGATAATTTCACTGTAAATTAACTCTACAGGAAAAATGACACCACATTAAAAAGCCGTTTCTGTGATGTTAAAAACAGTCTGTGCAGTGACATATTTTGCATTTCTGAATTGTGTAATTTGCAGGCTGAATTTCTCACCTTTACACCATAACTCATCTCCATCCCATCAACATGGCTACCATGGATATGTTTACATTCACACCCAAAGCCTGGATTAGTTGGTAGATCCAGGATCTGGGGATGTTAATCCAATTTGACCGGTTCTTGGAACCAAAGTGAGGCTTTGGTTAGGCAAGAAGGAGTCCATCATCATCTGAGATGGTTACGTGCAGCTGTGGTCATTGAACGTGGTGAGTCCTTGAGGACTCCTGTCTGATTTCATCTGTCAACCTGTCCATCACCACTGCAAACAGTGTAGTTCTACCTCCATCTTGAACACACCTGTCATTCCTGCTGCACATCTCACCGCTGTTACACTGTCCTTGGACTTATCTTGCACCACCCTCACATGTCTCCCTGCCACTCCGGACTTGCTCATACTGGGCCTCATGTGTCAACGTTGCGTACGGCGATATTTCAGCGTATATAGGGTGTATGCGAAAATGGCTGCGCTACTTGGCATTTATCAATGTGGTCGTTGGCGTACGGTGCGCTGAAAATATACACCAGGTCGAGAGGTGGTGTAAATTATACACCAAAATGAACCAGCACTGGAATCCACATAAAAATGAAAATGATCAACATGATAAACAGTGCCATCATACAAATCAATGCATATGTTAAATAAATAACACTTTCTTGATTATACTACATAATAATTAATACAAATCCCGCTTTTGCGGGAGTGTTGGTCTCGAGCACGATCCGTGGCCACAGCGCTGACTGCAAAGAAAGCGCTGCTCGCCTTTTTCTCCAGACTTCGAGCCTGGACCCAGAGCAGCGCTGAGCTTAACTTTATGTGGTGTGATCGTTTTAGACAATGGAATTGATCATTACAACTGTAGTGTTCTCATTCCCTTCGCCCGTGCTGCAACCAGGTTTTGTCTTCTCCATTCGTTTGTTACAATAAAATAAATAAATACATTTAAAAATAAAGAAATCTGAAAAATTATTCTTGTCTTATTAATTGAGCGAGCAAATATCCACATGTCAAGAATCATGTGAAAAGAGAATACAGTGGTCCCTCGCTATAACGTGGTTCACCTTTCGCGGCCTCGCAGTTTCGCAGATTTTTTTAGTCCAATTTTGCATGCTTTTTTTACAGTGCATTGTGTTCTGCATCTGTTTGTAAGAATCTTCTCGCCCAGAAGAAAAAAGAGCGCCAACAACTACCCATAACTGTGTTCACTCGGAAAAAGACACCTGCAGCGAGGTTTGACTCAGTGGAAAAAGGCGCGGCGTCAGGACGAAGGGGCATGATCAGAGGAACTGTGAAATCCTGGTCAGTCACTATTAATAATTTCTTATGTGTCCAACCTTGTACGTTGATCGTTAAAATTAAATTCTTTAGTTCTAAAAGCCATCGTAATTATTTATAGGAAAACGTTCTATTTTTATTTCTCAAACAAATGTTTGGGCCTGAAAACAGGTTGGTCTTATTTTTCTACAAAGGTTTGAACTTTGAGAGTGTTTACACACGAGAGAAAAGTGAGAAAATGTTCATGCCTGATTGAGAAAAGTGTATAAAGTGGTTTTACAGCTTTAAAACGTCTATAATAATTGTAAAAAATAACGCTGACTACTTTGCGAACTTCGCTTATTGTGGGCTATTTTTAGAACGTAACTCCCGCGATAAACGAGGGACCACTGTAACACTTTTTTGATTATACTACAAAACATTTAATACGACGGCCGCTTTTTATTGGCACGCGTCGTGATTGGTGGAGTTCTTTTTCTTTGCCGTCTCCCTGGCTTCCATGTCGTAAAATGAGGGTGTGTCTGAAGCGGAGTCTGAATATTCATGGGCGTGTTCATTATAATTATGATTGTTTTCACCCGCCGCATTTATCAAGGTCACGTCGGGCGTACGCCGGAAATAGGCAGGTGCGCACTGCTTGATACATGTCACGGCAACTTTGGTGTACTTCAAATTTACACCGTAAATTTACGCCACAAGTGCGCAATGTTGATACATGAGGCCCAATCTCTCTACATCATTTTCTTCATTCATCAGTTGCTCAGAACATTCCCTCCACCTTCTCAGCATGCTGTCCTTGCTTGTTGGCACATTACCATCTGCGTCCTTTACCACTCTAACCTGCTGGACATCCTGTCCAGCTCAGTCCCTTTGTCTGGCCAATCTTCATAAGTCTTTTCTCCTCATTCAGAGTTTACCTTCTTGTACATGCTGTTTCCTCAGTATTTGCCTGTCCTCTTCCTCCTTACGCCGTATCTCCTGTGCTGTTGTCATATTCTGTTGGTGTTATCGATGCATCAGTCATAACTGTTAAGAATGGCTGAGCCAATGGTTGGGCAGATTTCCTGGATGAGTGGTTGGTTTGACCTTATGAATATGTTGCTGTGACAACCAATCTGGCAACTTTTACGATAAATCAGCGAGCCTGTGACCACACCAAATCTTCAACAGTTTAATCATGAAACAATAATCTGCCTGCACAGAGTGAAGCTCCTTATCAAAAAGCTTCCTAGTTTCCATCGGTGCTTATTGTGCCCCCTACAGGACAGCTGTGCTGCAGCAGCGCGGTTCTGAAGCCATTTCAAAACTGATGTCACATGAACGCAATGCAAATGTCCTGAATTATTTAAAATGTCACTCAGTAGTCTGTGGCTGTCAAGAATTCAGCATTTAAATTTTTGGCCATATGGTTTGGAGAAGTGGACAAACCGTACGATGACTTTAGTCCTTCTGGATACGTTGCTTTCAGTTTAGTTCAGACTTGTCACATTTTAAGTTGAGAAATCTGTAAATAAATTCTGGACATTTGGGAAATAAATCTGACTCTTTTATTTTATAGATCTTTCACCAAAATCCAGCATTTACAAAACGCTGAGTCATCAGCTTTCCGTACTGATCAGTATTGATTCATTATTGATCTCTGGAGATGATCATGTTAATCCCCTCAGCTGCCAATCAACAGAACTCTGTGCACCAAGTGTGACGCGTCCTAATTCTGATCTGTTAAACCGTTCAGGATGTGATCTCATGGAAATCTGACTCCAATTATAGATTTAAAAAAATCAGAAGAGTTCTGACATGAGGATTTTATTTTTAATGAGCAAAAACTGCTTTATTTTTCCAAATAAACCTTTATTCAGTAGACATCAAGAATAATAAAAATATCTTCATCAGCCAAATGTCAGAATAAAACTGCAAATCTCCAAATTAAATGAGCTCATATGAGTGAAACCTTCAGCCTGTTAATTTAAGCACAAGTCATCAATTCAGGAAAACATTTGGAAACGGTTTGTTTTGAACAGGATTTATTGAAATTGCATAAAGGTCCCTGTATCCTCATGGAACATCTTTGTTTCTGCAATTATGACATGCGGGAAAAGAATCTGAGAGCAGATTGACGTCAGTGATCACACTGGTCAACACCATTTTTCTTGCATGGAGTTTTTCCAGCTGATTGTGGGTCATGTGGGGGCACTGAATTCAGATCTGGTGTTAGATTTTGCCAATCACATCACATTTTTGAGATATGGAAGCATATTTCTCGTATTGAAGCAAAAGCTGCACTCTCTTTGGCGCCATAAACGATATTATGGCTCTTGTTCACATTTCGTGAACCTGGTTTATAAGCGATGCTTTTGTGCAGGATTAGTGGCGTCAAACTTGTGAGAGAATGAGCAATGTTTGTATAATCCATCAGTATAGAACATGCAGATTGGGGGGGAAAAGCCCAGATTTGGATTCAGCACCTAAAATGGCCCAAAATCAGCTCTCAAAGTCCATGCAAGGAAAAACCTTTTGTTGTTGTTGACCAGTGTAATAGATCACTAATTTCAGAATAAATGCTAAATTTTAGTTTTTGGTTGTAAATTGAGGGTTTGTGGCACTTAATTTTTAATGTTTGTCAGATCAAAGGACATTTGGAAACTGATTTTATTGATCAAATCTTTGAGCTCATGCAAAACATCCACACGATCAATAATTATGATTGGTTTCTGAGTTGCTTTCTGTCCTTCGTCTCGAGTGCTCTGATGTACCGACTGATTATTACTGACTACAGTTAGCGGCCCAAATCGGTCACCAGAACCGGGTCTGGTGCTGGTGTCCTTTTGAATGTACATAAACAGTATAGATGCCTTTGAAACGTCAGCGGCCGGTCAGCTGGTGACGGAGCCGCAACCATTAATCTGATTGTCAAATTAACGGACCATGAGTGTGATAGATTGATGGTGTTTAGTCTTTTTTTCTTCTTCTTCTTCTTCTTTTGTTATCCAAGTTCTTTGATTTTTACTTCTTGAATATTTTCTGCTTTATTGTCCTGTTTATTTGTTTGTTTGTCCCATCCTGTTTGAGCTGTGGACAAAATGAGACATTTGAAGACGTCGTCTGTGTGTCTGGAGATCCCATTGATCATCATTTTAGCTGTTTTCTGACTTGTTATGGGCCGAACAACTAGAAATAATCACTGTTAACTGATTATAACGATCATTGTTAGCTGCGGCCGGACGTGGTGACCAGTGAGGCTGCTGAAGGAGCTTTTGTTTGTTTTTACTTTTTGACAGGATACAAAGTAATTGGTGATATTATTAATTGTTTTAATATGATGGTTGTTTGAAATTAACTGAAAACAAGACTTTTAAGAACCTGTGTTGGATCTAAAAAAAAAAAAAAAACAGGATGGAAACAGAAGAAACTGAAAATAAAAACCAAAATAAACTGTTGGGGCAGCAGTACCGCTCCAGGCCACCAGAGGGCAGCAGACGCTGTCAGGTTTTATTGTTTGTGTGCTCATTCTTTTACTTCTCCCACATCCTTTAACTGATTCCACTCTGCATTTAATCATTAGTGATTGATCTCTGCTCCCCTCCACAGCATGTCTTTTTCCTGGTTCTCTCCCTCAGCCCCAACCAGTCCCAGCAGAAGACTGTAGCCAAGTGCTTGCTCACAGGGGGTCGTTTTGACCGTTGGGGTTTTACATAATTATTGTATGGCCTTGCCTTACAATATAAAGCGCCTTGGGGCAACTGTTTGTTGTGATTTGGCGCTATATAAAAAAGGAATTGAATTGAATTGAATTGATTCCTGCCAGACTTCAGTGTTTAGTGAAGGTCGACCCCGAAGTTGACCTTTTTAAGGGGGCTGCTTTAGCAAAGGTCACTGCACTTTTGGTCAAAGGTTAAAGTTGCCAGTCCTGTTCACATCATCTGGTGTGAATGATTTAGTGTGGAATCAGTTTTTCTGAAGTGATAAACCAAACTGCATTAAAAAAAAACCCCTGTCATTCTTTCCCTTTAAGGCCCTGTCACACCTTGACGATTCAGCCTGCATATACCAGCCGTATTAAAAACTCTGGCACAGGGTGGCGTACGTTTAATAAATTGAACACCAAAAAGCTGCTAAAATGAATGTTCCAAGTGTTTTGTTAAATGTGAACTTTGACCAAAAGGTTATTGACCTGTCCATGTTTCTGCGTTAATGCTGAGAAATTATACAGTATTTCTTGTCTTTCTGATGCCTGATTCAGTTTTTTCTGTCTGTTTGAGGTGCAGATCCATCCAGAGATGGGTGTGGTGTCTGTTTCTGCAGGCCTCCTGTCCTGTGCACCAGCATGGACTCCCAAAAGTTCCTGTATATGTGTTTTGTGAATTGTTTGTAATTTTTGTCCTGTATCATGGCCCAAACAGAGGGTCGCCCCTCTGAGTCTGGTCTGCTTGAGGTTTCTTCCTCAGAGGGAGTTTTTTCTTAACACTGTCGCCTGTGTTCTTTCTCTGGGGGTTGGTAAGGTTAGACCTTACTTGTGTGAAGCGCCTTGAGGTAACTTTGTTGTGATTTGGCACAATGTAAATGAAAATAAATTGACTCAGCCGAGGTACTGAGACGCTGCAAACGACACGTTCTCACGGTGTGACTGTTTTAATGGGACTGGAGCTGTTCTTAAAACTGACCCCAATCAAAACCACTTTCAAAACATTAAGGTTTGTCCTCTGTTAAAGGTCAGATGTTGGGTTCAAGGTCACGTCTGTCCGCCTGACTCCAGAATTCTACTTAAAGGCTTCATTTGTTTTGCAGTTTGATTTTCAGTCTTATTTGGAACAAACTTGGATTCTGGAAAGATGAGGGTCGAAGGTCAGACTTCCACCCAGTCAAAATGCGTTTCAGAACACCAGCCCACAAAACAAAGCATAAGCACTGTTCTAGGACCGGTCTTGGGACGGTCCCTGTGGAAAACGATGTTCATGATTACAGAAGAGGACAAACGAGGCTGTGTATCAGGAAATTCCCGCCCAAAACATTCCATGTCCGTCGTCAAGGGCATTAAGTCCTCACGATGTCCCGTTCTTTATCCTGAAGCTTTTTCGGGGGAGACCAAACCTTTGACCGTTTCACTGAAACCGGTGTTAATGTGCTTCTGCTAATTAAGGAAGGTTCAGTTCTAGTCTCCGCCTCTTCAGAGGAGCTGATCCCAAAATATGAGACACAATGTTCCAGGTCGGAACTCTGATGAATCTCTTCCCTTTTTTGAGAGCAGGTCTGCATCCATTCATGGCTAATGATGGGTGTGGGCAGCAGGCCTGTGCACTTCCATGCAGCTTCAGGACTGGCAGAATGACTGCGCATGAAAGTTTCAGCTTTTGTTTGTGCAGCAAAGCCTCTGGAACCAAAGATGTTTCTGAGTTCTTGCTCCAGACCAGTTTTTCACCCATCGTGAGTTTTGGCCCGTGCAGAGAAACCACATTACTCTCTGTAAAGCTCATGTTGGCGCGTGTGCACCATGTAGCGCTGGATTCTGCTGACTGCTTTCCTGACGAGCAACATCGAGAACCTTTATAAAGACGTGAGTTTACAAACATTTTAAAAGTTGCCATGGTGATGTTGGTGCACAGCCTGCTGGCTTATTCGGGTGTCGCTGACCGATTGGTCCCCCATAAAAGTCGGTCCGGCCTGCCTTCACTGTGCATGCATCATTAGCCGCGGTTCACTGATTATCACCTCGTTTCTGCTTCAAACTGCCTCCAGTCATCATCTATCTCAGCCACAGATATCTGAAGCTTTTGTACAACAATCATTTCCACATAAATTCTGCATTATTTCATCATAAAAGATGGAGGAAGCAATCAGAGCACCACAGCTACAGGAGGTACTAGCTAATGCATTCACTGTGCGTCGGTCGTTCCCAAACATCAGAGTTTCACCTCGTTTCTGCTTAAAACTGGATTTAAGAGTCATCTGATGGTTAATAATCCCATTAATCCATTTGATCGCTTTGGGTGAAGAGACTCGGTCTCAGATGAGCTGCTGAGCTCCGAAATGACGCATGTGCAGTGGAGGCAGGGCGGACCGATTTTTAGCGGGGACCGTTCGGTCTGCAACATCGGTACTGCAGCTGGTGGGATTTAAAATGTGTGACTCGTGTTTTGAAGCACAGCTCTGAACCATATGTCAAACTGAGGTTTCCTCAACAGCCTGTCAGATTTAATGGGTGGGCCTTCCATTCTGCCCCTCCCACCTCCCCAAAGTTGACCATGCCCCTGCAGCCCAGCAGGTGTTTGATGCCTTGCTCAAGGATGCTTCCCAGTCTGAGCGTGTTTCTTTTTACCCATGAGCCATTCTTCAGCTGAGTCCATAAACATGAGATTGAGTCGTGCTGAAGCTGCTTAAATCAACCGAGGATGTAATAAATCACCAGCATCTATTTGTTAGAAGGTTTACATCAAAACTGCTGCATGGATTTTGATGAACTCTGCACCACAGACAGATGGCCATGGCTTCCACGGGCATGGCCATCTGTCTGTGGTGCTTTTTGACAGACTCCACTGAATTTTGGAGGTGATCCAGATCCAGATTGGCGGACATCAGAAATCTCAGTTTGCTCTTGTTTCATGTTTGCTCAATAAAGTCGTTCATCTGCAAACAGACATCTTTAAAATGTTTCATGACTCCACTTTGAAACTACGATGACACAGTGTTTGATTTCTTTACTTTTACACTTTCTCATTTAACTGCAGGAATTATTTTCCCACTTTAAATTCAATCAATCAATCAATCAATTTTTTTTTATATAGCGCCAAATCACAACAAACAGTTGCCCCAAGGCGCAAAAATTGATTCAACCTTTATTTAACCAGGTTAGTCCCATTGAGATCGAGACCTCTTTTGCAAGGGAGACCTGGACAAAGTTTCCAGTCCAACTAACCTACATGTCTTTAAATGTGGAGGAAACCACACAAACACGGGGGGAACACGCAAACCCCACACAGAAAGAACACGGGTGGGAATCGAGCTGATGACCTTCGTGCTGTCAGGCAACAGTGCCAACCACTCATCCACCGCGCTGGCACTGAGGAGAACGAACGTCCTGTGGTCCTGTGGTTCTGTGGGGTCAGGGGTCACCGTCACCATCCCCCCCAGCAGATGGCGCCAGCAGGTCTGCGCTGGACTTTCAGTCAAGATTTCATACATACCTGTTGTTTTTTTTTTATTATTTTTTTAAGCGTGAGTCAGCGTTGATGCAGAATATGAATCAGCCTTTGTAGCGTCCAGACGCACATTTTGTGTGTGAAAGTAAACAAATTCTTGCAGGGTTTTTTTTTTTTTTGTAATGTTTTGGACCCTGGGTGTATGTGGTGAGACATTTCCCTCTGACGTTTGATTTTTACGCGGCCACACCATGTGTCGGGGCGTGGTCATTGAGAGGTGGGCGGGGTCAGCGGCCTTATATAGAGCGGTGTTGCGGCTGAGTGACAAATCTGTTGGACCGCTGCTGCTCTTATTGTGAAAATCCGTCTTCAGCATGTTGGACAGACTGGACCAGACTTCAGACAACAGCTCGGAGACAAACACCACCGGACCGCACGACTGGACCCAGGTCAGATTATTATCTAGACAAACACTTGTTCTGTTCGTGCTTTTGTTTGGAAAAATGTTTCCTCCCTGAAATCACAAAATTAAAAAAAAAATGCCTTGTTTCTGAATTAATGATAAATGAGAATAATTACTTTTATGTCGTTTATATTTAGCATTGAATTGCTTCATATATATATATGTATATATAATATATGTGTATCTGCCCACAGACCAAGTTTAATGCTGCTATCGACCCACAATGAAAAATAATAGTAACGCACAGTGACATGGAGAAGTAACTTTAATCTGATTACTGACTTGGAAAGATAACGCGTTAGATTACTCGTTACTAAAAGAAAGTGGTCAGATTAGAGTAACGCGTACTAAGTAACGCGTTACCGGCATCACTTGACCACAACAATGTAAAACATCAACAGAATGATTTGTTAACAGCTAACGACAATGAAAGTGAAGTTGATCAACAGACAATAAAATTCAAACTATAAAACCGGTGCAAATCAGTACCATTAAAACCGTGTTGGTTATCAGAAGAGAAACTGGAAAACTGTTCCATAATGAAGGTGCCCAATAAGAAAAAAGGCCCCTGTGACCAGCTGACTTCTTCACTCTCATAACACACAGCAAACCTGGATCAGACAGATCATAACAGACAGTGCCACCTGGTACATATTGTGTCAGTAAATCAACCTAAATACTCCTCATCTTTATCTCCCTAAGCAGCCACTCGTTTGACACAAAGTCATTCCAGATCCTCCAGAGAGACCTGGTACCACAGGCATCCAGTTCTCACCTTTGTTCACTGCTTCCAGTCCAAGTCTGACAACCAGACAAGAAGCACCCGGGCCCTAAAGACTTGGCCTTCATTCTCTCGCAAAGACATCAGCATCACCAACCACCTCTGACCTTTGACCTCATAAGACAATGATTCTCAAGTTTTCCTCAGTACCACCTGACCAACACGTTTTCTATCTCTCTCCGCTGCCTAAGCACAGTGGCTTGATTAGTTGCACACCTGAGTGAGATAATTGGCTTGTGGCAGAACAAAGAGAGATGAAAACTGTGTAGGTCAGCTGGTCCTTGAGGATCGGGTTGACATCTACTTCTCAGGCATCTCTGGATCCAGAGACATGAACATCACTGCTGAGATCAGTGAATGTCTCTACAAATTCAACACGTTCACCACATGCAGATATATTCTGATGGATGAGTCTGGGAACTTACTGAAAGCCTGGTTTTTAATCTTGTTCTGCTTCTTCACTCCCTTCTGAAGTGCTGCAATCAACAGTATCATTGATTCCACAAAATCACAGCATCATGCACAAATTTGAAGTTGGTAAACTTTTCTCCCCAACAAAAGCATGTAAACCACTCATTTCCACAAGCCGACCCAACACCCGGTCCATCCCAGCATTGAGCAGTGTTGGGACCAGAACACAATCCCTGATGAACACCAGAATTCACTCTGGTTTCTTCCTCTGCTCCATACAGCACTCACAGTACCTGTGTCCAAGGACGACACATCCAGGCTGGACAAACTGATCAGGTGGGCTGGCTTGTGGTTGGCATGAAGCTGGACTCTCTGGTGACGGTGGCAGAGAAGAGAACACTGGACAAACTGCTGGACATTATGGACGATTCCACTCAGCCTCTGCACACCGTCATCAGCAACCAGAGGACAGACTGCTCCTTCCCAAGTGCAGGACCAACAGACTGAAAAACTCCTTTGTCCCTCAGACCATCAGACTATATAACTCCCTCACTCAGGGAGAGGAGGAGGAACAGGAAGACAGAGGATGGGAAGGAGAGGAACAGTAGTAGACAGTAAACCAGTAGCAATCAGTATTTATATTTTGCAAACTGTTTTTTTTCTTTTTTCTTTTTTCACTTTGATGCTCTGTGTGCTTCTTACCTTGTGTGCTGCTGGAAACTCAGTTTCCCTGATTGAGTCTTCCCAAGGGATCAGTAATGTTCTGTCTAATCTACAGGATGGTTATAATGTCCAGCAACTTGCTGTGGATCCCACAGGTTCTCAAGACGTGACAGAGATCAGCTTGGTCATGAGGATTGCAAAAAAAATAATCACGGCCGTGTTCAGTTTGTACTCAGGGACATTGGATGTGGTCAGTGGTTGACCTGTGTGTTTTTGAAGCCAGACTGAATCCTGTTAAGAATAATTTTATAGGTTCGCTGGTGCCGGTACACATCTCCAGGTTCCGTAGAGTCGAGCAGATAAGTCTACAATTCCCTTGGACAGGAGATCAGTACAGTACTTTACCCAAGACCAGAACCAGTTCACAGCTGGATGAAGTGAGACAGTGCAGGTTGTCTTGTCCAAGGACAAAGACAGGTAGCATGAGTGGGATTCAAACCCAGGTCTACATATTAGCAGACCAGCTCCGTATTCACTGAAGTACTTGGTTCCTGTTAAGAGTAGTCCACTTTGTATAAACTTTTACGTGAGTTACAAGCAGGCAGAAACTTGATAATGGAGGAAACGGAGCTTGAGATAAATGATCAGTGTCACTGATTGTCATTTCCTCATCACCTTATTGCTGTGACAGATCAAGACGTCTGTGCAGAGGTCCAGACAGGTGAGCGCAGCGATGGAAAAGGGAAGTACTGCTGCCCGGTTTGCGGCGTGACTGCTTCAAGATGTCCGCACTGCAGAAACCCTGCGGGATCCACTCAGGCGAGCGGCCGTACCAGTGCGCCATCTGCAAGAAGAGCTTCACCCAGCACGTGCACATGACCGAGCACCAGAGGATCCACACCGGAGAGATAGCCATACGCCTGTCCAGGACTGTGACAGGCGTTCACTTTCTCCAGTGCGCTTCGGCGCCACCAGCGGGTGCACAACGACGCCCGGCCGTATCAGTGCGAAGTCTGTAGTAAGTGCTTCAAGCATCCGAGCGCCCTGAAGAGCCACCAGCTAACGCACTCCGGCGTCCGGTACCAGTGTCCGCTCTGCACCAAGAACTTCAGCCGTGGGTTGGAGCTCAGCTACCACGTGGATATGCACTCAGACAGCCGGCCGTATTTCTGTCACATTTGCCAGAAGAAACCTCAGCAACGCAAAGATCTTCCGCAAACACATGAAGAAACACGAGTCACCGACTTCAAAGTTGTCACTGATGACGCAGCTGCGCAAGGAGCAGGTCGAGGCACTTGTAGACGCGTGAAGGTACAACAGAGCACCAGAGCCACGGTTTGGACAGGGGGAAAGAAATCTGAGGTTTGTAGGGTAAAGTTTCAAGAAGACGTTGATAATTTCACTGTAAATTAACTCTACAGGAAAAATGACACCACATTAAAAGCCGTTTCTGTGATGTTAAAAACAGTCTGTGCAGTGACATATTTTGCATTTCTGAATTGTGTAATTTGCAGGCTGAATTTCTCACCTTTACACCATACTCATCTCCATCCCATCAACATGGCTACCATGGATATGTTTACATTCACACCCAAAGCCTGGATTAGTTGGTAGATCCAGGATCTGGGGATGTTAATCCAATTTGACCGGTTCTTGGAACCAAAGTGAGGCTTTGGTTAGGCAAGAAGGAGTCCATCATCATCTGAGATGGTTACGTGCAGCTGTGGTCATTGAACGTGGTGAGTCCTTGAGGACTCCTGTCTGATTTCATCTGTCACCTGTCCATCACCACTGCAAACAGTGTAGTTCTACCTCCATCTTGAACACACCTGTCATTCCTGCTGCACATCTCACCGCTGTTACACTGTCCTTGGACTTATCTTGCACCACCCTCACATGTCTCCCTGCCACTCCGGACTTGCTCATACTGGGCCTCATGTGTCAACGTTGCGTACGGCGATATTTCAGCGTATATAGGGTGTATGCGAAAATGGCTGCGCTACTTGGCATTTATCAATGTGGTCGTTGGCGTACGGTGCGCTGAAAATATACACCAGGTCGAGAGGTGGGTGTAAATTATACACCAAATGAACCAGCACTGGAATCCACATAAAAATGAAAATGATCAACATGATAAACAGTGCCATCATACAAATCAATGCATATGTTAAATAATAACCACTTTCTTGATTATACTACATAATAATTAATACAAATCCCGCTTTTGCGGGAGTGTTGGTCTCGAGCACGATCCGTGCCACAGCGCTGACCTGCAAAGAAAGCGCTGCTCGCCTTTTTCTCCAGACTTCGAGCCTGGACCCAGAGCAGCGCTGAGCTTAACTTTATGTGGTGTGATCGTTTTAGACAATGGAATTGATCATTACAACTGTAGTGTTCTCATTCCCTTCGCCCGTGCTGCAACCAGGTTTTGTCTTCTCCATTCGTTTGTTACAATAAAATAATAAATACATTTAAAAATAAAGAAATCTGAAAAATTATTCTTGTCTTATTAATTGAGCGAGCAAATATCCACATGTCAAGAATCATGTGAAAAGAGAATACAGTGGTCCCTCGCTATAACGTGGTTCACCTTTCGCGGCCTCGCAGTTTCGCAGATTTTTTTAGTCCAATTTTGCATGCTTTTTTTACAGTGCATTGTGTTCTGCATCTGTTTGTAAGAATCTTCTCGCCCAGAAGAAAAAAAGAGCGCCAACAACTACCCATAACTGTGTTCACTCGGAAAAAGACACCTGCAGCGAGGTTTGACTCAGTGGAAAAAGGCGCGGCGTCAGGACGAAGGGGCATGATCAGAGGAACTGTGAAATCCTGGTCAGTCACTATTAATAATTTCTTATGTGTCCAACCTTGTACGTTGATCGTTAAATTAAATTCTTTAGTTCTAAAGCCATCGTAATTATTTATAGGAAAACGTTCTATTTTTATTTCTCAAACAAATGTTTGGGCCTGAAAACAGGTTGGTCTTATTTTTCTACAAAGGTTTGAACTTTGAGAGTGTTTACACACGAGAGAAAAGTGAGAAAATGTTCATGCCTGATTGAGAAAAGTGTATAAAGTGGTTTTACAGCTTTAAAACGTCTATAATAATTGTAAAAAATAACGCTGACTACTTTGCGAACTTCGCTTATTGTGGGCTATTTTTAGAACGTAACTCCCGCGATAAACGAGGGACCACTGTAACACTTTTTTGATTATACTACAAAACATTTAATACGACGGCCGCTTTTTATTGGCACGCGTCGTGATTGGTGGAGTTCTTTTTCTTTGCCGTCTCCCTGGCTTCCATGTCGTAAAATGAGGGTGTGTCTGAAGCGGAGTCTGAATATTCATGGGCGTGTTCATTATAATTATGATTGTTTTCACCCGCCGCATTTATCAAGGTCACGTCGGGCGTACGCCGGAATAGGCAGGTGCGCACTGCTTGATACATGTCACGGCAACTTTGGTGTACTTCAAATTTACACCGTAAATTTACGCCACAAGTGCGCAATGTTGATACATGAGGCCCAATCTCTCTACATCATTTCTTCATTCATCAGTTGCTCAGAACATTCCCTCCACCTTCTCAGCATGCTGTCCTTGCTTGTTGGCACATTACCATCTGCGTCCTTTACCACTCTAACCTGCTGGACATCCTGTCCAGCTCAGTCCCTTTGTCTGGCCAATCTTCATAAGTCTTTTCTCCTCATTCAGAGTTTACCTTCTTGTACATGCTGTTTCCTCAGTATTTGCCTGTCCTCTTTCCTCCTTACGCCGTATCTCCTGTGCTGTTGTCATATTCTGTTGGTGTTATCGATGCATCAGTCATAACTGTTAAGAATGGCTGAGCCAATGGTTGGGCAGATTTCCTGGATGAGTGGTTGGTTTGACCTTATGAATATGTTGCTGTGACAACCAATCTGGCAACTTTTACGATAAATCAGCGAGCCTGTGACCACACCAAATCTTCAACAGTTTAATCATGAAACAATAATCTGCCTGCACAGAGTGAAGCTCCTTATCAAAAAGCTTCCTAGTTTCCATCGGTGCTTATTGTGCCCCCTACAGGACAGCTGTGCTGCAGCCAGCGCGGTTCTGAAGCCATTTCAAAACTGATGTCACATGAACGCAATGCAAATGTCCTGAATTATTTAAATGTCACTCAGTAGTCTGTGGCTGTCAAGAATTCAGCATTTAAATTTTTGGCCATATGGTTTGGAGAAGTGGACAAACCGTACGATGACTTTAGTCCTTCTGGATACGTTGCTTTCAGTTTAGTTCAGACTTGTCACATTTTAAGTTGAGAAATCTGTAAATAAATTCTGGACATTTGGGAAATAAATCTGACTCTTTTATTTTATAGATCTTTCACCAAAATCCAGCATTTACAAAACGCTGAGTCATCAGCTTTCCGTACTGATCAGTATTGATTCATTATTGATCTCTGGAGATGATCATGTTAATCCCCTCAGCTGCCAATCAACAGAACTCTGTGCACCAAGTGTGACGCGTCCTAATTCTGATCTGTTAAACCGTTCAGGATGTGATCTCATGGAAATCTGACTCCAATTATAGATTTAAAAAAATCAGAAGAGTTCTGACATGAGGATTTTATTTTTAATGAGCAAAAACTGCTTTATTTTTCCAAATAAACCTTTATTCAGTAGACATCAAGAATAATAAAATATCTTCATCAGCCAAATGTCAGAATAAAACTGCAAATCTCCAAATTAAATGAGCTCATATGAGTGAAACCTTCAGCCTGTTAATTTAAGCACAAGTCATCAATTCAGGAAAACATTTGGAAACGGTTTGTTTTGAACAGGATTTATTGAAATTGCATAAAGGTCCCTGTATCCTCATGGAACATCTTTGTTTCTGCAATTATGACATGCGGGAAAAGAATCTGAGAGCAGATTGACGTCAGTGATCACACTGGTCAACACCATTTTTCTTGCATGGAGTTTTTCCAGCTGATTGTGGGTCATGTGGGGGCACTGAATTCAGATCTGGTGTTAGATTTTGCCAATCACATCACATTTTTGAGATATGGAAGCATATTTCTCGTATTGAAGCAAAAGCTGCACTCTCTTTGGCGCCATAAACGATATTATGGCTCTTGTTCACATTTCGTGAACCTGGTTTATAAGCGATGCTTTTGTGCAGGATTAGTGGCGTCAAACTTGTGAGAGAATGAGCAATGTTTGTATAATCCATCAGTATAGAACATGCAGATTGGGGGGGAAAAGCCCAGATTTGGATTCAGCACCTAAATGGCCCAAAATCAGCTCTCAAAGTCCATGCAAGGAAAAACCTTTTGTTGTTGTTGACCAGTGTAATAGATCACTAATTTCAGAATAAATGCTAAATTTTAGTTTTTGGTTGTAAATTGAGGGTTTGTGGCACTTAATTTTTAATGTTTGTCAGATCAAAGGACATTTGGAAACTGATTTTATTGATCAAATCTTTGAGCTCATGCAAAACATCCACACGATCAATAATTATGATTGGTTTCTGAGTTGCTTTCTGTCCTTCGTCTCGAGTGCTCTGATGTACCGACTGATTATTACTGACTACAGTTAGCGGCCCAAATCGGTCACCAGAACCGGGTCTGGTGCTGGTGTCCTTTTGAATGTACATAAACAGTATAGATGCCTTTGAAACGTCAGCGGCCGGTCAGCTGGTGACGGAGCCGCAACCATTAATCTGATTGTCAAATTAACGGACCATGAGTGTGATAGATTGATGGTGTTTAGTCTTTTTTTCTTCTTCTTCTTCTTCTTTTGTTATCCAAGTTCTTTGATTTTTACTTCTTGAATATTTTCTGCTTTATTGTCCTGTTTATTTGTTTGTTTGTCCCATCCTGTTTGAGCTGTGGACAAAATGAGACATTTGAAGACGTCGTCTGTGTGTCTGGAGATCCATTGATCATCATTTTAGCTGTTTTCTGACTTGTTATGGGCCGAACAACTAGAAATAATCACTGTTAACTGATTATAACGATCATTGTTAGCTGCGGCCGGACGTGGTGACCAGTGAGGCTGCTGAAGGAGCTTTTGTTTGTTTTTACTTTTTGACAGGATACAAAGTAATTGGTGATATTATTAATTGTTTTAATATGATGGTTGTTTGAAATTAACTGAAAACAAGACTTTTAAGAACCTGTGTTGGATCTAAAAAAAAAAAAAAAAACAGGATGGAAACAGAAGAAACTGAAAATAAAAACCAAAATAAACTGTTGGGGCAGCAGTACCGCTCCAGGCCACCAGAGGGCAGCAGACGCTGTCAGGTTTTATTGTTTGTGTGCTCATTCTTTTACTTCTCCCACATCCTTTAACTGATTCCACTCTGCATTTAATCATTAGTGATTGATCTCTGCTCCCCTCCACAGCATGTCTTTTTCCTGGTTCTCTCCCTCAGCCCCAACCAGTCCCAGCAGAAGACTGTAGCCAAGTGCTTGCTCACAGGGGGTCGTTTTGACCGTTGGGGTTTTACATAATTATTGTATGGCCTTGCCTTACAATATAAAGCGCCTTGGGGCAACTGTTTGTTGTGATTTGGCGCTATATAAAAAAGGAATTGAATTGAATTGAATTGATTCCTGCCAGACTTCAGTGTTTAGTGAAGGTCGACCCCGAAGTTGACCTTTTTAAGGGGGCTGCTTTAGCAAAGGTCACTGCACTTTTGGTCAAAGGTTAAAGTTGCCAGTCCTGTTCACATCATCTGGTGTGAATGATTTAGTGTGGAATCAGTTTTTCTGAAGTGATAAACCAAACTGCATTAAAAAAAAAACCCCTGTCATTCTTTCCCTTTAAGGCCCTGTCACACCTTGACGATTCAGCCTGCATATACCAGCCGTATTAAAAACTCTGGCACAGGGTGGCGTACGTTTAATAAATTGAACACCAAAAAGCTGCTAAAATGAATGTTCCAAGTGTTTTGTTAAATGTGAACTTTGACCAAAAGGTTATTGACCTGTCCATGTTTCTGCGTTAATGCTGAGAAATTATACAGTATTTCTTGTCTTTCTGATGCCTGATTCAGTTTTTTCTGTCTGTTTGAGGTGCAGATCCATCCAGAGATGGGTGTGGTGTCTGTTTCTGCAGGCCTCCTGTCCTGTGCACCAGCATGGACTCCCAAAAGTTCCTGTATATGTGTTTTGTGAATTGTTTGTAATTTTTGTCCTGTATCATGGCCCAAACAGAGGGTCGCCCCTCTGAGTCTGGTCTGCTTGAGGTTTCTTCCTCAGAGGGAGTTTTTTCTTAACACTGTCGCCTGTGTTCTTTCTCTGGGGGTTGGTAAGGTTAGACCTTACTTGTGTGAAGCGCCTTGAGGTAACTTTGTTGTGATTTGGCACAATGTAAATGAAAATAAATTGACTCAGCCGAGGTACTGAGACGCTGCAAACGACACGTTCTCACGGTGTGACTGTTTTAATGGGACTGGAGCTGTTCTTAAAACTGACCCCAATCAAAACCACTTTCAAAACATTAAGGTTTGTCCTCTGTTAAAGGTCAGATGTTGGGTTCAAGGTCACGTCTGTCCGCCTGACTCCAGAATTCTACTTAAAGGCTTCATTTGTTTTGCAGTTTGATTTTCAGTCTTATTTGGAACAAACTTGGATTCTGGAAAGATGAGGGTCGAAGGTCAGACTTCCACCCAGTCAAAATGCGTTTCAGAACACCAGCCCACAAAACAAAGCATAAGCACTGTTCTAGGACCGGTCTTGGGACGGTCCCTGTGGAAAACGATGTTCATGATTACAGAAGAGGACAAACGAGGCTGTGTATCAGGAAATTCCCGCCCAAAACATTCCATGTCCGTCGTCAAGGGCATTAAGTCCTCACGATGTCCCGTTCTTTATCCTGAAGCTTTTTCGGGGGAGACCAAAACCTTTGACCGTTTCACTGAAACCGGTGTTAATGTGCTTCTGCTAATTAAGGAAGGTTCAGTTCTAGTCTCCGCCTCTTCAGAGGAGCTGATCCCAAAATATGAGACACAATGTTCCAGGTCGGAACTCTGATGAATCTCTTCCCTTTTTTGAGAGCAGGTCTGCATCCATTCATGGCTAATGATGGGTGTGGGCAGCAGGCCTGTGCACTTCCATGCAGCTTCAGGACTGGCAGAATGACTGCGCATGAAAGTTTCAGCTTTTGTTTGTGCAGCAAAGCCTCTGGAACCAAAGATGTTTCTGAGTTCTTGCTCCAGACCAGTTTTTCACCCATCGTGAGTTTTGGCCCGTGCAGAGAAACCACATTACTCTCTGTAAAGCTCATGTTGGCGCGTGTGCACCATGTAGCGCTGGATTCTGCTGACTGCTTTCCTGACGAGCAACATCGAGAACCTTTATAAAGACGTGAGTTTACAAACATTTTAAAAGTTGCCATGGTGATGTTGGTGCACAGCCTGCTGGCTTATTCGGGTGTCGCTGACCGATTGGTCCCCCATAAAAGTCGGTCCGGCCTGCCTTCACTGTGCATGCATCATTAGCCGCGGTTCACTGATTATCACCTCGTTTCTGCTTCAAACTGCCTCCAGTCATCATCTATCTCAGCCACAGATATCTGAAGCTTTTGTACAACAATCATTTCCACATAAATTCTGCATTATTTCATCATAAAAGATGGAGGAAGCAATCAGAGCACCACAGCTACAGGAGGTACTAGCTAATGCATTCACTGTGCGTCGGTCGTTCCCAAACATCAGAGTTTCACCTCGTTTCTGCTTAAAACTGGATTTAAGAGTCATCTGATGGTTAATAATCCCATTAATCCATTTGATCGCTTTGGGTGAAGAGACTCGGTCTCAGATGAGCTGCTGAGCTCCGAAATGACGCATGTGCAGTGGAGGCAGGGCGGACCGATTTTTAGCGGGGACCGTTCGGTCTGCAACATCGGTACTGCAGCTGGTGGGATTTAAAATGTGTGACTCGTGTTTTGAAGCACAGCTCTGAACCATATGTCAAACTGAGGTTTCCTCAACAGCCTGTCAGATTTAATGGGTGGGCCTTCCATTCTGCCCCTCCCACCTCCCCAAAGTTGACCATGCCCCTGCAGCCCAGCAGGTGTTTGATGCCTTGCTCAAGGATGCTTCCCAGTCTGAGCGTGTTTCTTTTTACCCATGAGCCATTCTTCAGCTGAGTCCATAAACATGAGATTGAGTCGTGCTGAAGCTGCTTAAATCAACCGAGGATGTAATAAAATCACCAGCATCTATTTGTTAGAAGGTTTACATCAAAACTGCTGCATGGATTTTGATGAACTCTGCACCACAGACAGATGGCCATGGCTTCCACGGGCATGGCCATCTGTCTGTGGTGCTTTTTGACAGACTCCACTGAATTTTGGAGGTGATCCAGATCCAGATTGGCGGACATCAGAAATCTCAGTTTGCTCTTGTTTCATGTTTGCTCAATAAAGTCGTTCATCTGCAAACAGACATCTTTAAAATGTTTCATGACTCCACTTTGAAACTACGATGACACAGTGTTTGATTTCTTTACTTTTACACTTTCTCATTTAACTGCAGGAATTATTTTCCCACTTTAAATTCAATCAATCAATCAATCAATTTTTTTTTATATAGCGCCAAATCACAACAAACAGTTGCCCCAAGGCGCAAAAATTGATTCAACCTTTATTTAACCAGGTTAGTCCCATTGAGATCGAGACCTCTTTTGCAAGGGAGACCTGGACAAAGTTTCCAGTCCAACTAACCTACATGTCTTTAAATGTGGAGGAAACCCACACAAACACGGGGGGAACACGCAAACCCCACACAGAAAGAACACGGGTGGGAATCGAGCTGATGACCTTCGTGCTGTCAGGCAACAGTGCCAACCACTCATCCACCGCGCTGGCACTGAGGAGAACGAACGTCC
>NC_047109.1:1658071-1660571 GCF_902500255.1 Thalassophryne amazonica | reverse complement strand
AGTCAGTATCTGGTGTGACCACCATTTGCCTCATGCAGTGCAACACATCTCCTTCGCATCATCCGTGAAGAGAACACCTCTCCAACGTGCCAAACGCCAGCGAATGTGAGCATTTGCCCACTCAAGTCGGTTACGACGACGAACTGGAGTCAGGTTGAGACCCCGATGAGGACGACGAGCATGCAGATGAGCTTCCCTGAGACGGTTTCTGACAGTTTGTGCAGAAATTCTTTGGTTATGCAAACCGATTGTTTCAGCAGCTGTCTGAGTGGCTGGTCTCAGACGATCTTGGAGGTGAACATGCTGGATGTGGAGGTCCTGGGCTGGTGTGGTTACAGGTGGTCTGCGGTTGTGAGGCTGGTTGGATGTACTGCCAAATTCTCTGAAACGCCTTTGGAGCCTGCTTATGGTAGAGACATGAACATTCAATACACGAGCAACAGCTCTGGTTGACATTCCTGCTGTCAGCATGCCAACTGCACGCTCCCTCAAATCTTGCGACATCTGTGGCGTTGTGCTGTGTGATAAAACTGCACCTTTCAGAGTGGCCTTTTATTGTGGACAGTCTAAGGCACACCTGTGCACTAATCATGGTGTCTAATCAGCATCTTGATATGGCACACCTGTGAGGTGGGATGGATTATCTCAGCAAAGGAGAAGTGCTCACTATCACAGATTTAGACTGGTTTGTGAACAATATTTGAGGGAAATGGTGATATTGTGTATGTGGAAAAAGTTTTAGATCTTTGAGTTCATCTCATACAAAATGGGAGCAAAACCAAAAGTGTTGCGTTTATATTTTTGTTGAGTGTATAATATATGTGTATATATGTATATATAATATATGTGTATATATGTATATATAATATATGTGTGTATATGTATATATAATATATGTGTATATAATGTGTGTATATGTATATATATGTGTGTATATGTATATATAATATGTGTGTATATGTATATATAATGTGTGTATATGTATATATAATATATGTGTATATAATATGTGTGTATATGTATATATATGTATATATAATATGTGTGTATATGTATATATATGTATATATAATATGTGTGTATATGTATATATATGTATATATAATATATGTGTGTATATGTATATATATGTATATATAATATATGTGTGTATATGTATATATATGTATATATAATATATGTGTGTATATGTATATATAATGTGTGTATATGTATATATAATATATGTGTATATAATGTGTGTATATGTATATATAATATATGTGTATATAATATATGTGTGTATATGTATATATAATATATGTGTATATAATATGTGTGTATATGTGTATATATATGTGTGTATATGTGTATATAATATGTGTGTATATGTATATATAATATATGTGTATATAATATATGTGTGTATATATAATATATGTGTGTATATGTATATGTGTGTATATATAATATATGTGTGTATATGTATATGTGTGTATATATAATATATGTGTGTATATGTATATGTGTGTATATATAATATATGTGTGTATATGTATATGTGTGTATATATAATATATGTGTGTATATGTATATATAATATATGTGTATATATGTATATATAATATATGTGTATATATGTATATATAATATGTGTATATATGTATATATAATATATGTGTATATATGTATATATAATATGTGTGTATATGTATATATATGTGTGTATATGTATATATAATATATGTGTGTATATGTATACATATGTATATATAATATATGTGTGTATATGTATACATATGTATATATAATATATGTGTGTATATGTATACATATGTATATATAATATATGTGTGTATATGTATACATATGTATATATAATATATGTATGTATATGTATATATGTATATGTATATATATGTGTGTATATGTATATATGTGTATATGTATATATATGTATGTATATGTATACATATGTATATATAATATATGTGTATATGTATATATATGTATGTATATGTATACATATGTATATATAATATATGTGTGTATATGTATACATATGTATATATAATATATGTATATATAATATATGTATATGTATACATATGTATATGTATACATATGTATATATAATATATGTATATATATGTATATGTATACATATGTATATATAATATATGTATGTATATGTATATGTATGTATATGTATATATAATATATGTATATATATGTATATGTATACATATGTATGTATATGTATATGTATGTATATGTATATGTATGTATATGTATGTATATGTATATGTATGTATATGTATATGTATGTATATGTATATGTATGTATATATATGTATATATAATATGTATATGTATGTATATATATGTATATATAATATGTGTGTATATGTATATATATGTATATATAATATGTGTGTATATATATGTATATATAATATATGTGTATATATATGTGTATATAATATATGTGTATATATATGTATATATAATATATGTGTGT